>NC_133329.1:308872843-308910852 GCF_042186555.1 Aquarana catesbeiana
AAATTCATAGATATTCTTGGTGATTTCCCCTCTACGGAATGCCCGGTCAACCATATTATAGAAGCTGGAATTATATTGATTGATGCTAAGGGCTGAGATTACTTTGTACCATTCTTTGTTTTTTAATATATCCAGGCACATTGAAACATAGTCGTCATTATTCATGACGACTACGTTGCCTCCCTTATCTGAGGGTTTTATCACGATTGTGGGATTTTTTATGAGGCTTTGGAGAGCTGCGTTTTCATCATAAGAAAGATTCGTCGGTCTAGAATAAGTTTGTGGTAATTTGGATATGTCACGGATGGTCTGCCTTAAAAATACTGCAACATTGGAATTAGTGCTTGACGAAGGAAATGTAGTAGAAGCCTTTTTGAACATCATAAGGGGATTCGGAGTCGATCTGTCTACCTCCTGCAGTAAGGCGTCTAGATCGATTTGATCTATTAGATCCACTGTGTTGTTTTCTTGATAAAGGAGAGTTAAGTCTCGTAAGGCTCTACATTCCTTCATACTGAGAGGAGACCCATCCACAGCGTCACCTTCCAAGTCGTCCCTTGCATGCAGGTATTTAAGTAATAACCTGCGTGCAAAGAGTTGTAAATCGATAATAGTTTCGAAAACGTCAAAATGTTGTTCCGGACAGAACGTTAATCCACGGGACAGAAGTTGTATCTCACTAGGTGACAAGTTGGTGGAGGATAAATTAACTACACTTAGGTGGCTTGTTGTATCCGCACCACAAAGGGGTCCAAACCCTTGCCTGTTTTGTGGGTCTGTGGGGACGCTGGTCCCCGAGAGGAGTTTAAAGCTTTTTGTGGAGCTACCTTGTTTGGGACCACAGGGGGGATAAGGAGTTTAGAGAATTGCTGCGTGGGTACACTATTGCTATTTGATTCAAAAGATGTTGCCCCGCTCGCCTCTGCAGTGCCGTCATTTATCGCACTGCAGCCAGGTTGGGTATCATAAGGGCCTGCTTGTGTAGAAACAGTATCCGTCGCGCGTTTTTTGGGGTCGTGCGGAATACTAGACAAGATGGAAAAATCTGTGATTGACAGCAAAAAAGGCAAATTAGCCAGAGATAAAGATGATTATGAAAATAACAAGGTTTATATATGGAAAAGACCGCAATTCATCCCTAACACATCACGGCGGAATAGAGGAAAGCAGGTTAGTTTCTCTGACCAGGAGAGCATACCTGCTAATGACACTTCTGTTTACACCGCATCCGATTCCTCCTTTGATCGCTCTGAAGAACCCGCAGAAATCCAGAGAGCAGGTACACCAAGACACACTGGAAACCCTCACAGGTCCGGACACTCCAAGAAGAAGAAACCTTCCAACACAAGAAATCCAGGAGAGGTGGCAGGAAACACCAACACCCCAAACAACACCCAATACAGTCTGCAGGGCAGAACAAAGAAGTAACATACAGTGTCATGAACATCTCTAAGAGACCACTTAAGGAAGATGAAACCAAACTTCTGGCAAAAGGTTTAAACTTTTGCCCCAATAAACACTTGACTTGTTTAAAACCATTTTAGATGTTAATAGGTTTTCCCGGAATCTCACCCTTAGAAAACATTATTTTTCATCTACAGAAGAAATAGATGTCTCTCCAGCCACTTGCGATTTAGGTGAGTCTCCCCCTTCACCTCTATTGTTTATGGATGTTTGTGCTCTTAATGATCTGACTGATTTGGCTATAGAATCGGATCCTTTCCCCAGGGATTCCCTTGACACATGTAATACATTTTTACCTAAATCTAGATCAGATTTTTATCCGGTGGCATCTAGGGGAAAGGATCTGGATCTGTTCCAAAAAATGGTGGAGGGTGAATTGACTCATCTGGCTCGCAATTGTCATAAAAAATGCAGGACAACTTAACTATGAATGAACGAACAGCTCTTAAAGCCCTGACAACAGATGATAGTATTGTGATTAAAAATGCAGATAAAGAGGGCATTGTGGTAGTGTTAGATGCAGAAACATACAGACAGGAAGCTCTACGCCAACTGTCAGACACACACACGTACCAAAAACTTTCATGTAACCCCACGTCCACATTTAAGACTAAACTGTCTGCTCTCCTTGACAGGGCAATACAGGTTGGCCTTTTTTCACCCACGGATAAAGAATTATTCATTCCTGAACATTCCATCACACCACTATTTCATCATCTACCTAAAGTTCATAAAGGTCTCAACCCCCTCACAGGCAGACCAATTGTAGCTGGCATAGGCTCATTAAACGAAAAATTGGGAGAATGGGTAGATTCTCAGTTACAACCTTTAACCATTGATTTACCAGGCTATTTGAGAGACACTAAACAGCTCTTAGGTAAACTCCAAGGTTTTAAGTGGAAAGACAACTACAGATGGATCACTTGCGATGTCACTAGCTTGTATTCTAGCATCCCGCACCATTTGGGTCTTCAAGCAGTTGCTTGGTTTTCTTTAGTATTACAAGATTTCATTTTACAAGCTTTGGAATACCTCCTGACCCATAACTTCTTTATGTTTGACGGGGGCTATTACCTCCAGAAATGCGGGGCCTCCATGGGAGCGAAATTTTCGCCCTCACTGGCCAACCTTTTTATGGGTTGGTGGGAGAGGTCTTGCATCTTTGACTAGACACAGTATTCTTCTGTCGTTTCATTGATGATCTTTTATTCATCACAACTGATGCCAATGCTGACATCAATGTTTGGCTTTCCTATTTTAATGACAATGATCTCAATCTAAAATTCACGGGAACTCTGGAAACCAACAGTATAGTGTTTCTTGATGTAAGATTAACAGGGATGGAAGATGCGATTCACACTAGTCTTCAGAAAGCCCACAGTGGGAAACACCATCCTTAGAGCTGATTCTGCACACCCTAAACACACCATCAGAGGGGTACCATACGGCCAGTTTTTGAGGCTAAAACGTTTGTGCAGTACACCTGAAAGTTTGCACGCAGAATCTCATGACATGGCACAACACTTCAAAGACCGTGGGTACCCAGAATCCCTAATTACAAAATCTCTCAATACTGTCAGTAAAATCTCTAGACATGTTCTTTTAGAAGAGAGCACACAAAAAAGAAATAAAAAGGAACCCTCCAGCAAAATTCCAGTGGGTGTCCCAATTTTTTCTACACCCTTTAGCTCAGAATTTAACAAGATAAAGAATATCATAAACAGATATCTCCCTATCTTACACAATGACCCAGTTTACAGTAAGGTCCTGTCCAAGGGCATTAAAGTGGTCTCCCGGAGGGCACCCACTTTAGGAAATCCCCTATCACCGAGTTTATTCCCAAGGAAACAAGATAAAACTAATTGGTTGAATTTAACGGGGAATTACCGATGTGGAAAAAGGTGTTGTAATTACTGTTGTCACATCAAAGTAGAGAGAAATATACATTCGTGTACAAATGGCAAAATGTTTAAAGTCCCCTCTTTCATTAACTGCAACACACAGTTTTTGGTGTACGTCATCACTTGTGACATATGTCAAATCCAGTATGCTGGCCGCACTACACGGCGTCTAAAAGATCGATTACATGACCATTTATATGACATAGCAAAAGATAAATTAACAAATGTGGCCAAGCACTGGATTTACGCACACCAAAAAGATGTCTCCAGCTTGTTTATTCAAGGAGTAGAAAAAATAGTTATGCCTATTAGAGGAGGAGATAAGTTCCATCTTTTATGCAAACGTGAAGTTTTTTGGATTTTTTCTTTAAATACTAGAATTTCTTTTGGCTTAAACTTCGAATGGGATGTTTCTTATTACTATGATTAACACATGGTTTACTTATTCTGGTTTGTGATTATATAGTCTCTATACTCATTATTTAGCTTAATTTTCCCTTTCAAAGACCTCTCATGGTAATGACAATATACACTCCCATCGGTCCCAAATATTTACTCGTTACTGTAGCCATAACTATGGGTCAAGTTATCTTTACATCCACAATATAACAGCAACAAGTAAATTCAAAGCATAATATAATTAAACATGATTAAAAACAATACCATTTATGTTTATGCTTTCCATACAAAGCACAGCGAAACCCCTACTCCTTAACCCTTTCATGACTAAGCCTATTTTTGAAATTTGGTGTTTACAAGTTAAAATCCGTATTTTTTGCTAGAAAATTACTTAGAGTTCCCAAACATTATATATATTTTTTTAGCAGAGAATCTAGAGAATAAAATGGCAATTGTTGCAATATTTTTTATCACACGGTATTTGTGCAGCGGTGTTTTAAACGCAAATTTTTGGAAAAGGGACACTTTCATGAATTTAAAAAATCCAAACAGTAAAGTTACCCCAATTTTTTTATATAATGTGAAAGATGATGTTACGCCGAGTAAATAGATACCAAACATGTCACGCTTTATAATTGCACGCACTCGTGGAATGGCGAAAAACTACGGTACCTATGAATTTCCATAGGCGACGCTTTAAAAAATTTTTACGGTTACCAGGTTTGTGTTACAGAGGAGGTCTAGGGCTAGAATTATTGCTCTCGCTCTGACGATCGCAGCGATACCTCACATGTGTGATTTGAACACCGTTTACATATGCGGGCACGACTTCCGTATGCGTTTTCTTCGCTGCGCGAGCTCGCGGGGACAGGGGCGCTTTAAAAAATTTTTTTTTTTTTTATTTATTTTTTTAGTTTATAAATTGTGTTTTAAAAAAAATTTTTTTTTTTTTTACTTTTATTGCTGTCACAAGGAATGCAAACATCCCTTGTGACAGTAATAGGTGGTGACAGGTACTCTTTATGGAGGGATGGGGGGTCTAAAAGACCCCCCATCCCTCCTTTACACTTCAAAGTATTCAGATCGCCGAAAACGGCGATTCTGAATACTGTGTACTTTTTTAAATTCAGCGCCATTGGCAGCCGAGTAAACGGGAAGTGACGTCATGACGTTGCTTCCGCGTTTACAACGAGAAGGCTGGAACGAAGCCGCCCACAGCTTCGTTCCAGCCCGCCCCCAGCCGCCGAAGGTACCCGATTGGACACCGGGCCTCCCGATCGCACGGGAGGCCCGGTAACAGCGGCGGGAGGCGGCGGGAGGGGGGGGATGTCCCCTCCCGCTCCTCCGGTATAACAACCGAGTGGCTTTTAGCCACATCGGTTGTTATACTCGGGTAGCCGATCGCCCGCTGTAAACAACGGTACCGGGATGATGCCTGCAGCTGCGGGCATCATCCCGGTATAACCCCGGAAAGCCGAGTACGCATATCTGCGTACGGTCAGCGGGAAGGGTAATAAATAAATGAAGACACACAGACTATTTAGTTCAGCGATATGATCAATAGGGTAAAATGTGTATGTTTAAATACTACTTAATATATTTTGATATATTTGAATACCTAGAAAACCTTAATACTCGGCAGGGTTTAACTCAATACATCCAGTAATTATTTTGATTAACACCTCTCGAGGCTTTCACATAAATATGTCCATTACTCTTTTCTCTTCAAAAAGATAAGTCACTTCGTGAGAGTTCTTCCTTTTATCCTGATCTCTGGGAATCCAAGTTTTAAACAAGATTATTGTAATTAACAAATAAATATTCTTTAGTATTCCCATGATTTGTTGATTCAGGTTTAGGACAAATATACATTTTTCTATATGGTTTTTTATCCTAATCAGTATATGTACACGTAATTTTTATAATAAAAGTTTTTTTCACCATTTATAGAAAATTAGAGTCCTAACAAGCACAGTCCCGGTGTGAATGCGTGTGCACAAGGTTATTGACATGGAAAGTTTTTCTCCCGTTAATTGCGACCTTCACCTGTGCACACACAGATACACAAATATATAAACATTGGTTTGTGCATGTAAGTGCCTAGTTTATGGGTTTTTTATGTACACACTGAAAAATATGGAGTTGTTTTTGTTATAAGCATGGTTTTCATGCTCACTATAATAATTTTTATCATGATAGTATTTATAATATGTTATTTACGGTACTAATATATGTCTTCACATGTCAATTGATGAAGGTTCCCCCCCCTCCTTTTTCGTTTCTTTAGGAAAGGTGCTTCATTTTCACAGTTTACAGAAAATTGATGTTACGCACCAGAATAATTCACGTGGACACAAATGTATTCAATTCTGATATATTAGTATTGTTTTTATTGGAAACAGAGGAAGTGTGCATGTATGTGTTTTTCCCCCTCCCCTTTTTCTATATGACCATGTATTTTATAAACAGAATTAAAACACATGTTTATTATATTCACATACATCCTGGTCATAGAGTTCATTCACACACATGAAACACACACATATTCATGGTCTTTTGACACATTAAGCAAACATTTCTTATGGGACTTCCACTTTCCACAATACCACATCACTTTTTTACTATCAGATAACCACTGTTATATATATATATATATACATACAATAATTTCTTTTTTTTGGTTTCACAATATCCATACACAGCATTAATATCACGTTATTGCGATATTGTTTGCATACACAGAAACCCCATATTTTTCTTTTTCCTTCACCTCCCAAACACACTTCACACGCATTGTTCCTTTTTTCTTTTCTGGTGTAATTTATATTTATTTTTATTTTTACACCAGAATTCACTACCCATTAAGATTTCTCAATCTTTTCATTCACTTTTCATCATTTATTTTTCACGTTAATCCAAATATAGCCCCTTTCTTCACTTTTTTTTTTATCATTCTTCATATGTACTTTATGTGTCTTACATGCTTATATAGCATTTTATATAATTGGTTCCTTTTTTCTACATGTTGCCGCTGCTTACACATATACACCCTGCACTCACAGGGATTTTCACCCCTATGCTCATCAACCACTGACCAATGTTCACACCCTTCACAATCAGATCTCAGCTGTTCTGCATTTTAGATTTACCACTTGGTCACATGATTCATGATAAATGGTATATATGTGGTTTCATTTTTATTATTGTTAGCTATGAGTAAGCGTTCCGCAGAGCGTGAAACGCGTTAGCTGATTATCTGTACATTCTATCCATGGTGCTTTGTACATTATTTGTTCCTGATTTTACAATAAAGAAATTTCATTGGATTATATTCTCGTGGTGTGCGGCTGTCCGGACTTTTTTCTTCCCTCACAACATGGATAGCATTAGCCAGCACCTGGGGCTTTTCAACTCTGGAGAGCAACATTCAGTTTATACCTGGTTTGGATACAACCTGGTGCGGGGAAAACGCTTGTGCTAAATGTTTCCACCTCTTCAGCATTTCTGCAGTAGAAATGCCATCTATCTCATCTGTAGCTACTCCTGCCTTTAATAGGTCCACCCACATTTCTTTCCTAGAAATAACTAGCCTGGTTTTCTCTTAACTCCTGTCTTCTCTACCCCATTCCCTTTCTTCTCTGTTCTTTTCTGCTTGTATTCTTCCTGTCTGGCCTTGACCTTATCTACTGCCCTGATGGGTTTTGTTTTAGTCTCCTCTAGCTCCCCCAACTGGCTTAAAAGGGTTGTGGCTTCATGAATCTTTCTGTTTAATCCCAGGCCTCCCAACAAGGACAATAATGGAGCCCTGAGATTAAATGGCGCAGACTTCATTAACTTAGAGCACAGAGCAGACGCAAAGGGTTTCATATCAGGACCTATCCATACTGGAAATTTATTTAATCCGGTTATACAACCCAAGTCACGTAGCCTGGAAACACTCTCTCCTATTGATCTCCAGGAGTAGGCATTTTCCAGGTCAGTAGGACCAGCGTATACTCAGCCTATTCCATCTCTCACAAGGTCTAACAGTGAAAAATTCACGCTAAACTCTTGGGCTTTTCGTACTGCCTGACGCAATTGTGGATCATGGGTTAACACTCCCATAGCCACTGCTTCCTTACCTGACAAAACAACACTGTCCGCTCCTTCATTCCATAAGCGTAGGAGCCAACTCACTAGGGGCTCCCCAGACCTTTGTTTGTATTGTTTTGCCAGCTCATATAGTTCGGTTTGTGTAAACTCCTGTACTTCTTCAAATTCAACATCTCTGGGGTTGCGATAATGCACCTCCCCATCTGCCATATCCTTTCTATCATGTTGCCGTTTCCTATGCTTAGTAATGAAAGGTCTGGCATACTTTTTCTTTCCCACTAGCCGATCATCATGTGAAATATTAAACTCTATCTCCTCATCCTCACTATCATTGGAGGAGAGCACATCCTCACAATCCCAATTTTGGAATGTGACAATAGCACGTACCCTGGCTTTACTAACAGGTTTACGGCCCTTCCTTTTCCTTAAGGCATTAATTGATTTGGTCATGAGGGCTGCACACCGCTCTTGCAAATCATCAGCCCAACTAGCGGTTGAACGTACACACTCTGAAGCAACTGCTAGCTAGTCTTATCTTATCTTCTCTTACTGTATGTTCGTGATCTCCATTGGCAACGATTCTTCTGGAGACCAGGCACTGTTCTTGTATCATGAGTGGCTTCTGATCTTAAAGCATGATGATGTGTGTTCCTAGCTTATGCCTGAATCCCCCTTTTATCTGTTAGGCTGTTTACCATAGTTACCAAACAACAGAAAACATACCTGTTTACTGTAGCTGTACAAACAATGGACTGTTGAAACTGTCATTTGAAAACGACAATGGTATCTACGTACCCATTGTATGCAGCAGCATTTGTTTGAGAAATACCTACTCATGAGCAACCACTATTGTCCCATGTAATGTTATGTCTGATTAATATAAAAAATCATATTTTAACAAATGCAACACAATAGCAAATGCTTAAAGTAGTTGAAATATGAAATATGAAAAACGCATTTCCCTCTATAGTGTGTACTTGTCTCAATCAACCAAGTGTAATTTCTGTCAGCCGCCTTTGATTAACAGCCTTAGCTCTGTTCCTGTGTGCTGTGTGAAGGGGGTGGGGGGGTCTATTCCCTCCAATGAATTCTCAGAGCTCTCCCCACTGAGCTCTGCAGAGTGTGACTTCATCTCTCCGCCCCCTTTTTTCTGAACTCTCAGACAAGTTTTAAAATTCTGCACTTTGAATGGCTGTGGAGGGCAAAAGAATGCAGCTAAACAGGTACAACTTATATAGGAGGATTTGTTTCATCTCTGTGTATCACCTGAGGACAGTCACTTCATTGGGTATATGAAAGGGTTTACAACCATTTTAAAGCCTAACTCTGGGGGCAGGATTATAAGCTGTGGTTAGAACACTGCTCAGAGCCAGGGATACTGTATCCATGATCCACATGTGAAGGGCACAGGCTATATATGCCCATCCAAAGAGATATGTGCAGTAAACAAAAAAAGTGCTGCTCTCCCAGCCACCCACCATGACATGAGAGTAAGGATCAGCTTCAGCCATGGTCGTAGCATAAGGGGTTGCAGGGCCACAATCGCAACCCGACCCCTAGCTCCAGGGGGCCCCTGCAGCCTCCCTGTCAAATGATCATATGCTCCACAAAATCCAGCTCTGATCCGCCCTAGGGCCCCACAGCCACACTCCAGTACTGGGCTTCTATTTTGCCTTCCACAGTCTACACCCCTCTGTTCCCATTGGCTGGGGAGAAGCTGTGAGCCATTTCCTGAATGGAGAGGAGCACGAGGTGAGAACAGCCCAGGATGGGGAAGTGTCTATGCTGTGTGCTGGAAACATGGAATGGTAACCAAGCTCAGTGAGGCAAGAGGAGGAGAGTGCCGTCTTGTAGCCACGATGGGACCAATGTCACTGGTGAGGTATGACACTGCTCAGTGTCTCCTAGTCACCAGTTGGGATTCTCTGTACCCCCCACCCTCCCCACCCGTGGATGTCTACTTACCCCACTTTCCTGACAACTGTGAAAAAGACACACACTTCCGGGAGGTGACCTTCCCCCAATACCTGCCAAACCTTCAGAAATTGCTAAAACAAATTCCTTAACACCTTCTCGGGGGGCACCTGAAGGGCTGCAGGCTCCAGATTTTGTGTCACATGGCTTTGCCCTCCCAGATCTAAGTTGCCCTCCCAAAGCCCCCTGACCACCCCCTCCACCCTGCATGCTATGCCTGGCTGCTGAGCTCCTTTCCCATTACAGCACTCTATACTGTTCCTCCTCTGCAGGATTAAAAGCACATTCCTTTACAACACAGCCAGTTAGCCATGATCTGCACAGGGTGTATAGTTGCCTGTGTAGTTGCCTACTGCAACTACACTGCCATTCAGACCAGAGAATTTCACAGGTCAGAAGGGCAACATAAAAGCCAGATACACCCTGCGAAAACTGACAGACTGTGTGTAAAGGAATGTGATTTCACCCTTTTGTAGTGGGGGGGGAGCTGTATACAGTGCTGGGATGGGAAAGGAGCTCTGCCAAGTGACCTGCCAGGGGTCCCTGTCCTCTGATTCTCCAGCGGTAATCCCTGTCCTCTGATGTAAAGAGGAACTCTGGGAACTCAAAACTCTTAAGCCACTTTGAGTATCTTGGCGTGCGGTGGATGTATCTGCATGCATGTTGGAAGTAGTAGGGGGGGGGGTCCAGGTCAACGTTTGCATCGGGGCCCACAAGCTTCAAGCGACGCCTCTGCCTCCCTCTCCTTCTCCTGTCTCTGACATCCGAGCCGAGGAAAAGGGGGAGGGGACTTCAGTCCGTGTGTTAGTGTGAGGTGGGCAAGAGGGGGGAAAGGGGGGAGAGAGAGGGAGAGGCCGTACAGTGTAATCACAGCGTGTGGGAACAGAAACACGCCGCACAAGCTGCGAGCCAGTCACTGGAGCCAAGTGTCGCAGGTGGGAGAACCAGCAGCCACTACACCAGGTGCCGGACCGGAAGTCTTTCGTGCGGTCTTGGGGCCCCCTTACACTGGCGGGATTTGCCAGGGCCCAGTCGCAGGTGTGACTGTTGCGACCCTGGTTGGTCCGCCACTGGGGGGAGGAGAATTGACACAGCATCAACAGAACGGGACATGCTGATCTGAGGTTTGTACTGAATCTTTATGCTTGGCACTGTCAGGGGAAGGGGACTCAGAGAAGGGGCAAGATATCAAAGAAGAATACTTGCAGTGATTTGGGGGGGGGGATAAGAGAATGCTTTATGTGCTGGGGGCACTTTGGGGTGGGAAGAAAACGTGTGATGGAGGCGGTCAGATTTTTTAATTAACCCCTCTTCCAGCCAAATTTCTCTCCCCTCCAAAGTGTCCCCTAGCACATAAAGCATCCTCTTATCCCCCCAAATCACTGCAAGTATTCTTCTTTGACAACTTGCCCCCTCCCCACTTCTTCAAAGACAAACTGGCTGCTATTGAGGGGACAATAATGGTGCCTGGGATCCTGGGCACCTTGCTAGAGATTGTACCTATAATCGGGGTGCCTCCATCCCGATTATAGGTACAATAGAGAGGGAAGTTGGGACTTTAAATGAAGCGCTTGGGTAGTGGAGGGAAATTGGACCATAGTAGAAATGCATTAAGAAATGTTTATTAATTATAAGGAGTACCAAACAATAAAAGAGTAATCATTTCATATACAGTAGACAATTCATTAATATATGCATAGGAAATGTACACATAACATAAACATAGTAAAAATTGTATATATGTATAGCAGCACAGGATCCGATGTAAATACAACAGTAATATGGCATAATACGTTTATAGACATATATGTCCTCTAGTTGTGGACATATTATTGTCTATTTCACTTTTTATTCCAACTCTTATATGCAGTACCTTGGTCACTGATCCCATGCCCCACATGGTTTTTTCCTCACAAATGCCCTAGATACACCTTCCACCTGACCAGCACCTGTGCTTTGTGTGTGATGATTGGGCGTGTGGGTGGTGCTGGGCTCCCCTCCCTGCGGGAGCTGCGATGCACCAGTGGGTCCTCCCTTTCTCCCCATCTATTTTGTGATCGGGGGATCGGGCGGACGCCCCTCTGCGCATTGGCGCCACGCCCCCTGCCTCCTGCGCGTGACGTCAGTCCTTGACGTCACCGCGCCGACGTTCAGCGTGTTCCATCTCGGTGCCATCAGGGAGGAGCTTTTCCACGCCGACGGCTGAGTGTAACTCGGTTCAGGTGCGGCGGCTCCTCCTCTGCGCCACCCACGTGGCATTGGCAGCATACTTATATTCCCCACTTGGAGCTGGCTGTTTACACACCCAGTCTCTTTCTGGGGTCTTTGCAGACCAGCCCTACGTTGTACGTTTGGTTGCTGGTGCCTTTGATGCTGCATCTGGGTAGGTTTAATGTCATTTCTCCTCTCCTTCCCCTCCTGTTTTGTTTTTTGCTCTCCTGGTACATGTGTTTATCTCTACGGTGGTCTTACCTTATCCTCACTTATCAGTCACCATTCACTTCCAATTTCTCCCGCAATGTTTGCTATTATGCTTTCACTCTCTTTGGTTACTTTTACCCCCACCTTCTTGCCTTCACTTATAAACACAGATCCCCATATACACACACTTACTATTCACTTCATCACATCTCTTGGAACTTCCTGGGTACATCATTTACTCTTTAACCTATATTACTCATTAAACATCATTATTAATCAGATATACACTTAATGAGATATATTGCTCTGTTCCCAGAATTGTCTGTTCCCACGACAATACATCTTCACTTGTGGATACACTCTACCCCACTCTATCTTTTTCTTCCTGCCCGATGTCGCATCTACATTTATGCCGCCTCGGCTCCCGTGGAGAGGCTATGACCCTGGCCCATCCTGCTCCCACCACAGCACACTGCACTTGTTGCTTGAGTCGGTGAGTGCGTTTGGTATAAACAGCTATAGATATTTAATGTTCATTTTATTATTTTTTACTCTTATATGGACTCTATGGTTCATTATACTCTTATATATATTCTTTAGGAAACCCAATCGCATCAGCTCCTGATGAGTGGGAACATACCCACGAAACGCGTCGAGCTTTGTATTAACGATGCCCCAGCTACATCTCATATGGAACCATTGTTACTTATACCATCTGTTTTCCTTTATTACATCAATTTTTTCCTTATTCAAGAAATGCACATTTACCATGTGGGTGCATGTGTCGGTATCAGGCTTGTTGTCGCTAGCAATATTATGCCATATTACTGTTGTATTTACATCGGATCCTGTGCTGCTATACGTATATACAATTTTTACTATGTTTATGTTATGTGTACATTTCCTATGCATATATTAATGAATTGTTTACTGTATATGAAATGATTACTCTTTTATTGTTTGGTACTCCTTATAAACCATGTTGCACCCAATCACAAACACAGGCATAATGTGAAGGAGGTCCCAGCACGGCTGTGGACAGTAGGGGTGGGGGTTGCATTGTGGAGGGGAGAGGGGTGGCAGGTGAATGGTGGAGTGGAAGAGCATCAAAAATCGAAATGCACCTTCGCCTGTGTAGACAAACATTCTTGCACCGGCTCTTCTGTTACTGATAACCGCCTCCTCACTTGGCCCCCCACCACTCCCCACTGCTGCTAGCCCAATGCTGCCAGTCTGACATTCCAACCTCCATCAGTGTCCCCAATATGAGACACTTGCTGTCAGAGCTCTCCTCCTGCAGAAAGGAGGGCGCTGTGAGACCCTAATAAAACGCCGGGCCCCACAATGAGAGTAAAGGGATCCAGGCCCAGGACCAGAGGTCAGGGGGGCCCTTCATGGTTTATTGCACTGGGGCCCTGAAAGTTGCAGTTACGCCTCTTAGAGGAGGAAAAGTTCTGGAGCAAGGGGAAAGAGAAAGAAGGGGAGAAAGAAAAAGGGGAGCTGGGAAAGGAAGGTGGGGGGTACCCTGAGGAGGTCCTGGGAAAAACTGACACCCTAGACCTTGTTAGAGATAAAGGAATCAAAATCAGAGGAATATTTAAAATGAGACCATACTGTCCACAGAAGTTTATGCAAGTCAGATTTATGTTCATCCCATGCGACCATGCGTTCTATGAGCTCGATCTTGTCCAATTCACTAGCCCATTCAGCCATTGATGGAGCCTCAGTTTGGCGCCATCGCCTGGCTATCATAGAACAAGCCTCTGTGAGAAAATGCCCAATTAAGTTTCTTTTAATTTGTCAGTAAGAGCCTGGCAACATAGATAACACTGTAATCTGAGGTTCATTTGGGATGTCATCACCCACCAATCGATTACACAAACGTAATATTTTATCCCAAACGTGATAATTTTCGGACATGTGCCCCAAATATGGGTCATGGTTCCAGACTCCCCGTAGACATCGCCAGCAGGTATCAGGGATAGGTGGGTCAATTTTGTGTAAAAGTGTAGGGCAGCAATACCACCTAGACAAAATCCGATAATTGCGTGCATGCGCGTGAGAAGATATAGAGAGTTTGTATGAAACAGCCAGTATTTTGTCTCAGTCCATATCTTCCGATAATATTTGTAGTTCCTGCTCCCATTTCGAAAGAAATGGTGGTGGGTGTGGGTAGGACTCCTTTAACAAGATCTAGTATATCTGCGAAAGTGTGTGGTCTGGTTTAGAGGTTTGTGAAAGCAGCAGTTCAAAAGCAGTGCAAGGTTGTGTTAGGAAGTCAATAAAGGGCCTTGAATTCGAATAATAATTCAGCTGTGTATATTCCAGCCATGCACACGATGAGCTATGACAGGAAGGGAGCATCTGAGATAGGGAAATGAGAGTCTGGCCACAGAGGGAATGGCTTAAAAAAGGACCTTCTTGGCGGTGCCAGATGAGAAATTTAGAGCTAGTTGCCATGGGGGAAAAAGAAGCTAGTCCAAATAATGGGGTCAGAAGACTTGGTCTGGAGGAGAGTAAACCCTTACGTAAGCAAGTATTCCATGTCTATAAAGTAGTGAGTACGGTGAAAGGTAATAGATCTTTAGAGGGTCTCTGATCTGGTTCTAACCATAATAAGGATGTAAGAGATTTGGGGAGATGAGATCGTTCTCTAGCCGAGTCCACAATTTGAAGGACAGTTCGTCCGTACACAACGGGTAATGCGCATGCTCTGTGGCTTCTACGGCCACCAAGTGTGCATCATGACATCACTATATTGCCGTGCATGCGCACACGCCATAGGGGTATTTATCAGAGCCGTTCGCGGCACGCAAACACAGCTGCGACGGCTCTGATCACCAGCACATTACACTGAGTTACATCCAGTGAAGGTAAGCATGTACCACTCTGATATTTATGGGCCTACATTGTTTGGCCCTCTGGTCGGCTTAAAAATGTTTTTACCTTTACACTCATATGCACCCTTACAGATATACTGCCTGGGCTGGAAACATACTATATACTCCTTCAGCTGGTTCATATACACTGGATGTGCCTTCTTTGTGCAGTGATACCCCTGACATGCTGTCTCCATGGGTATGTATTATCCTATGGAGTCTGCTTAGATGTCTCATATTTTTATGAATCATGTCTACAGTATATTAGCGCATATTTTGTTATACTATTATGTATTTTGTTCCATCCATTTCAGATCATTTGATCTGATTTATATCCGTGGTTTGTATGGACCTTCGCTGGGGAATCTGTGTAAAGCATCTTGGGGTAACGCATAAGCAGCTTCTTCCTATTACTCCTTGAGATACTTTTTACATCCTAGTTATAGGGGCAACACTATCACCTGTAGTCCTATGTGCTATTCACTATATGTATTTTTGCGCAACTCTTTATTGTTTTGAAATGTAAGAACAAAATAGATTCACATTGTTGACATTGCCTGCATAAACTATTTACTAAATGCTATGTATGTATATATATTTTTTCAATAGACACCGGGCTCTGGATGTTAAAAAAACCCTGAAGAAGGGCAGCAAGCCGGAAACGTTGTGTTCATCCAATTAGCCTATCTGTGTGTGCACGTACTATGCACTTTTTGTTGCTCTTTGACTTAAGTCTTTTACTTACTATATGTGTTTTCTAATAAATTTGATATTTTTGATAAAACCTATTGTTCTTGGTCACTTTGAAAATCCCACCCACCCATGGGGGTTTTGTTCTTTTTACTGTAAGAGCGGCAAGGATGTGAAATTCCCTTCCACAGGCAGTGGTTTCAGCGGGGAGCATCGATAGTTTCAAAAAACTATTAGATAAGCACCTGAATGCCTCAACATACGGGGATGTACAATGTAATACTGACATATAATCACACACATAGGTTGAACTTGTGTCTTTTTTCAACCTCACCTACTATATAACTATATTGTTGTTCAGCATTGAATTTCGTGTCCAGGGATAATAAACACAGGGTAGCTCAGATAAATGTGTCACCCAGGAGGCATCTTTCCTTTTGTATGTCTTAGTATGGTCATGCCTGGACTTACTTTGTTCAGTATGAAATTCCGCATTCAAGTATATACTTTTTATTAATGTGTCCTGTCTGAGTATATGAATCATGTGGGGATTCTTGTTTTGAATTGGGCAGAGGTCTCTGAAAGGTCACTTCTGCTTCACATGTCGTTTTACGACCCTCATTAAGTCTGAGCATCCTTTAATGGCAGGCTATGTATTCTTAATGGATTTGGTTATTTTTTTACGATAGGCCTGGACAGCAGGACCAGACATCCTGCCAGGACTCAGTTAGTGGTTTACAGCCCGGCACAGGCCCATGCCTGAGATAACGGTTCTTTTAAAGTGATTCTATGGATTCCATGAAGTAAGAGAGGAATGAGGGGGTTAAGATTACTGCTGCAATGTAACTATTCAGCCAAACTGTCATGGCTGACATCTGATTTCTGAACAAGATGGCCGATAGCTACAGCTTTTCATGTGTCTAGTACGTGAGATCATTACAAGTATGCCTCACATTCTCATGCTTGGCAAATGCACATAAAATGGACTATGCATTTTTTTCAATCCATCCACAGCCACCTCCAAAGTAAATAGTCACTCCCAGATGATCATACATAAATGGAGAGATAAAGGAGAGCTCAGATAGTGCAAGGGCAAATAAATTTTGAACACGCTTCATTTAAACCAAGCATACATCACAATACACTCACATTTCATGCAGTATAAAATCGCTTTTGAATAAAATCATTCCCACCGCGGGTCCTGGTCAACTAAACGCCACTGTACTGAGGACGGCTCCTCACTTCCGGTTGCCTTACAGCCACGTCCCAACGAGTTTCTTCATCACAATTTGGTTGTACAGCACGGCAACCATCCTTTTATCAACAGCTCTTTGCAAATTAACAACTCTGTTGTAGGCTGTCCTGTTCATGCTAATGGAACCCACCCATACACCCTAAGCATTCTCTTCTGACATATGATCTATTCTCAAGACATCATATGCAAATGGGAGCATTGATAAATACCGTACCTTGATATACACATATTTAACATAACCCAATACATAACATATTACAAATAAGCAAATCTAGACAGTTATATGGAAATTATATAAAACATATAAAATGAATAAAAAACATTAATGTATGCAGCATGTATTCACCTTATTAATTAACATTAGCCTTACAAAATAGAAAATAAAAGACTGGACCATAATAAAGTGATTATTCAATTTTGGTCAAAGCTGCACAGTTTTTTTTTATCTGCAGACATCCCTTATCTGCATAGGCAGTTTCCTGGTAAAGGAACTATGTCTTAAGCCTCGTACACATGATCGGATTTTCCGCAGACAAAGCCTTGGACTTTTGTCCGAAGGGCGTTGGCCCAAAACTTGTCTTGCATACAAACGGCACACAATTGTCGGCCAACAAACACGAACGTAGTGACGTACTATAATGCCGCATACACACACGGGCGGACTTTTCAGCAACAAAGTGCCAACGGTCTTTCCGGCAGACTTTTGAACGAACGGACCTGCCTACACACAATCAAAGTCGGGCCGCCTAGTACGCAGTGATGTACACAAGGTCCGACGAGGCTATAAAAAGGAAGTATAATAGCTTGTACGCCACCCTTTGGGCTACTTCTGCTAGTTTCGTGTTTATCTCATGTTAGTAGAAGTTTGGTGAGAGACGATTCGCGCTTTTTCAGACTCGTGTTTTTCAGATCGTTTAACTGTTGTTCAGTTTGTGCTTGTGAGGTTTGTATCTGCTTTTCAGTGCGTGTAGTCAGTTCGCATTGATTTATCAGTGTGTTCTTGTCCGCTTGTTGCTGATTTTCAGCTCGCTCTTCACAGGCCTTGTTCTTCAGTGCGTTCTGTTAAGTGCGTTCTGACCAGCCGACCGTTTTGAATACCGTTTTTTTTATGTAAGTTACTACTGTTTTTTTTTCAATAAACTTAACCACTACACTATGGAGCCTTTTATTTTCTTTTTCTACCCATCCGCTTACATCTATTGAATGTGGGAGAGTGCAATTGCCAGTTGGATATCGTATGTCCCCTAGTGCTGTGATTACTACCGGAAGCTGCTTTCCCTGTGGACATCTCTACCACTTGGTGGTTTACGCTTCATTTGGCCCATTGGGGGCCGCTGTTAAAGGTGAGAGGCTGGGGGAAACAAGTGTCGCACTCCGGAGCCTAATGGGAGGCACACATCTACCGTAGACACTTCTTGCCACAGTATCTGCTTACAGCACTTGCAATTTCTTGTCTGATCAGAAGATCTGACCTTGCTGACATTGGGAGCTACATTGCATGACGTTGGGAGTCTATTTTATCACTTATTAACAATTATTTGGACATTTATCACACTCACCCATGAGTCACTGGTTTTGATGTTTTTTGCACATTTGTTTATGCATTTTGGTGGAATCGCACTTTACCTTTTATAAGTGTATCTTATTTTTTCATTATATTGTATGATATTACTCTTATATTTATGATATTTATGCATGATTGCACTTTTATATTTATTTATTATACTCGTTTGAGAGTCACGGGCTCTTATGCTTTTTTGCACATCATATATGTATTTTGGTGGAATTGCACTTCACTCTATATGAGTTTTTCTCATTCATGATTGAATTGTATGATTATTTTTGTATTTAGAAATGCAATTTTTGCACTTGTATCTATTTCACATATTGCTTATATAGAGTTTTACACTTAGGCATAAGTAGCGCCACATAATTTGTTTTTATTTTACTTTGGTTATGTGAGTACACTGTTGTATGTTGGCAGCTCTTTATCAGCCTATTGGTCACTGTTGGTTTGCGCATTAGTCTATTTATTCTGTGTGTACGTACTCGTCGTAGACCTCGTGCATTGTATGTGCTTGGTGCTGTAGTTCATTCTTCAGCCCAAGCCCATTCCATGAACAGGGTGGGGAGGAGTTCATGGACGAAGAATTGGTTGCTCCAGCGTGACGAATTCTCTCACATGCCTTTGCTCCGTGAGTTCCGTGAGAATAATCCTGAGGATTTCAGGAACCTTCTCAGGATGACGGACCCCGTTTTTGACCGTTTGTTGACTTTGCTGACCCCTTATATCAGCAGGCAGGATACCTGCATGAGGCAAGCCATCACTCCGGAGCAGAGGCTAGTCGCCACGTTGCGGTACTTGGCGACGGGGAGAAGCCTGCAGGACCTCAAGTTACATAGTTACATAGTAGGTGAGGTTGAAAAAAGACACAAGTCCATCAAGTCCAACCTATGTGAAAGTTCTCGACAGGCATCTCCCCCCAGGCTCTGGCGATCATTATCCCAGAGACCTGTTCTGCCATCATCCCGGTCCTGCAGAAGGACTATATTAAGGTAAGATTTTTATCCTTTAACATCACATTTTATTGTATTTAATGTTTGCTAATTTCTTTACTCAAACACTAATTACCATGATTGCAATATGCTGTGAATGTCCCCTTTGTCCTCATGCATGCTGTAATTTTTTAATGCTCTTTTTTGTCCTGCATGCATATTTGCCTTCACTAACCTCCCCAGCATGCTATGCTGGGCCCATATCCACCTAGTCTAGTCACTTAACAATGTATTTTGTCAGCTCCATTGTAGTGCTTTACCCTAAAATTTATCCAAATGGTCTATGTGTCCTTAAACTGATTTATAATCCCTCCCCCCTAAAATGTATCCAAATGGTCTGTGTGTCCTTAAATTGATTTATAACCCCCCACGTAAAAAATGTATCCAAATGGTCTGTGTGTCCTTAAATTGATTTATAATCCCCCCCCCAAAAAAATTATCCAAATGGTCTGTGTGTCCTTAAATTGATTTATAATCTCCCCCCCTAAAATTTACCAAATGGTCTGTGTGTCTTTAAATTGATTTATAATCCTCCCCCCCAAAAAAAATTTATCAATGGGCCATCAGTGGGGGTGAGGAATCTGACAAGTGGGCCTTATATTTTAGTTTTAAATAATACTTAAAATTAATGTTATACTGATGCTGGGCAAGAATGTTTTTTAGTGTAATGTGCTTGCAATGTTATGTGCAAAAGTACTTACCGTATTTATCGGCGTATAACACGCACCCCAAGTTTAGGAGGGAATTTTAAGGAAAAAAACTTTTAGAAGGAAAGTTTAAGGAAAAAAACTTACATTTAAATGCCCATCAATGCAGCCTCATCAGTGTCCATCTGCAGCCTTGTCAGTGTCCCTCTGTAGTGTTGTCCCTGATTGCAGCCTTGTCCCCCATTGCAGCCTTGTCCCCATTGCAGCCTTGTCCGTGTCCATCTGTAGTCTGTGCATCTTTGAAAATGGCACTGCAGTTCTCGGCCGCTTTCGGCCACTCTCGGCGGCTCTCGCCCGCTTTCGGCCATTCTCGGCAGCTCTCGGCCGCACTCGGCTTTTGGCGGCTCCCGCAGGACTGCGAGGGGCGCCGAGAATGGCCGAAAGCCGTCGAGAATGGCCGAGAGCCGCAGAGAATTGCCGAAAGCAGCCGAGAGCCGCCGAGAATGGGCGAAAGCGGCCGAAAACGGTGGCGCCATTTTCAAAGCCGCCGAGAAAAGCTAAAAGCCGCTGAGAGCGGCCGAAAAGCTTACAATCGGCAGGGGATCGGCGTATAACACGCACCCACGATTTTCCCCTGATTTTCAGGGGAAAAAAGTGCGTGTTATACGCCGATAAATAGGGTATATTTTTTTTCTTGTTTCTTAATAAAAAATAATGATCAGATAAAATCTAGAAATGTATTTATTGCTTGCCTTTCTTTTTGGCTGTCTCCTAGGTTCTCCTAGTGCACTTGTAGTGCCAAGTGTATTTTCCTTTAGTAAATAAGCCCCATTGTCACTGTAAACACCAAATAACTTCCAAAACTGGTATTGAGCATTGAAAGAAGAAGCCACACATTTTGTTGATTAACATAAGTTTTAATCTGTGCACATTCACATGTGCGTTTAGGAATTTTTTATTTTTAAAAATTAAAAAAAAATATATATATAACAATATTTTTTTAGGTTTTTAAAAATATATTTTTTTTGTTTACAAACAGGCCTCTATTTTTTTTTCTTATAAACAAGCATAATTTTTTTTATATGCTAGTGTAACTTTAACTTAGATTTAAAAAAAAAAAAGCAGCAATTTAAAACCTTCCACACATAAAACACAAGTCATTACAACTTTGCTTGACGTGATTTGACATATAACATATAGCATATATACATATAACATATTTAACATATGACATATAACATATAGACTTCTACAGACATAGTGAATGAGAAAGCAGCTATAGACACAGTGACCGTTAAGGGATAAACTGTCTCGGAGAATACTTATAATTAAATAATTTGATTTTATAAATTTCATACAGCAAGTTTCCTTTGAGTAGGGGGTTGTGTATATTACTGTTTCAGAGAACTGAATTTCACTTGATTTAGGAGGGAATCCTCAGTGCCTGAATACTTTGGGTTGGAGGGGTAGGAGGGCTTCCTCAGTGCCCCGATAACTTGGGGTGCAGAGTTAGGAGGGCCTCCTCTGTGCCTCGATACCTTGGGGTGCAGGGTTAGGAAGGCATCCTCAGTGCCTCGATACCTTGGGGTGCAGAGTTAGGAGGGCATCCTCAGTGCCTCAATACTTTGGGGTGGAGGGGTAGGAGGGCTTCCTCAGTGTTTTGATACCTTGGGGTGGAAAGGTAGGAGGGCATCCTCAGTTCCTTAATACCTTGGGGTGGAGACTTAGTAGGGCATCCTCAGTGCCTTAATAACTTGGGGTGGAGAGGTAGAAGAGCATCCTCAGTTCCTTAATACCTTGGGGTGGAGAGTTAGTAGGGCATCCTCAGTGCCTCAATACTTTGGGGTGGAGGGGTAGGAGGGCTTCCTCAGTGCCTTGATAACTTAGGGTGCTGAGTTAGGAGGGCTTCCTCAGTGCCTTGATAACTTGGGGTGCAGAGTTAGGAGGGCTTCCTCAGTGCCTAGATACCTTGGGGTGCAGAGTTAGGAGGGCATCCTCAGTGCCTCAATACTTTGGGGTGGAGGGGTAGGAGGGCTTCCTCAGTGTTTTGATACCTTGGGGTGGAAAGGTAGGAGGGCATCCACAGTTCTTTAATACCTTGGGGTGGAGAGTTAGTAGGGCATCCTCAGTGCCTTAATAACTTGGGGTGGAGAGGTAGAAGAGCATCCTCAGTTCCTTAATACCTTGGGGTGGAGAGTTAGTAGGGCATCCTCAGTGCCTCAATACTTTGGGGTGGAGGGGTAGGAGGGCTTCCTCAGTGCCTTGATAACTTAGGGTGCAGAGTTAGGAGGGCTTCCTCAGTGCCTCGATAACTTGGGGTGCAGAGTTAGGAGGGTTTCCTCAGTGCCTAGATACCTTGGGGTGCAGAGTTAGGAGGGCATCCTCAGTGCCTCAATACTTTGGGGTGGAGGGGTAGGAGGGCTTCCTCAGTGTTTTGATACCTTGGGGTGGAAAGGTAGGAGGGCATCCACAGTTCTTTAATACCTTGGGGTGGAGAGTTAGTAGGGCATCCTCAGTGCTTTAATAACTTGGGGTGGAGAGGTAGAAGAGCATCCTCAGTTCCTTAATACCTTGGGGTGGAGATTTAGGACGGTATCCTCAGTACCTCAATACTCTGGGGTGGAGGGGTAGGACGGCATCCTCAGTGCCTCAATACTTTGGGGTGTAGGGCATCCTCAGTGCCCTGATACTTCAAGGTGGAGGAGTAGGAGGGCTTAATCAGTGCCTCGATACCTTGGGGTGGAGAGGAAGGAGGACATCCTCAGTGCCTCAATACCTTGGGGTGGAGAGCTATGAGGACATCCTCAGTTCCTTAATACCTTGGGGTGGAGAGTTAGGAGGGCATTCTCAGTGCCTCAAAACTTTGGAGTGGAGGGGTAGGAGGGCTTCATCAGTGCCTGGATACCTTGAGGTGCAAAGGTAGGAGGGCATCCTCAGTTCCTTAATACCTTGGGGTGGAGAGTTAACAAGGGCATCCTAAGTGCCTTAATATCTTGGGGCGAAGAGGTAGGAGGGCATCCTCAGTTCCTTAATACCTTGGGGTGGAGAGTTAGGAGGGCTTCCTCAGTGCCTCAATACTTTGGGGTGGAGGGGTAAGAGGGCTTCCTCAGTGCCTCGATATCTTGGGGTGCAGAGTTAGGAGGGCATCCTCAGTGCCTCAATACTTTGGGGTGGAGAGCTATGAGGACATCCTCAGTGGCTCAATACTTTGGGGTGGAGGGGTAGGAGGGCATCCTCAGTGCCTCAATACTTTGGGGTGGAGAGTTAGGAGGGCTTCCTCAGTCCCTCGATACATTTGGGTGGAGGGCTTCCTTAGTGCCTCGATACCTTGGGGTGCAGAGTTAGGAAGGCATTCTCAGTACCTCAATACTTTGGGGTGGAGAGGTAGGAGGACATCCTCAGTTCCTTAATACCTTGGGGTGTGGAGTTAAGAGGGCATCCTCAGTGCCTCAATACGCCTGAAACCCCAGACACATTATTCAGAATGGACTGCAGTTCCCTAACTGAGTAGCACAACCACCAAGTACATAGGTGTGTGCACGGGCCCCATCCCTATACTTGGACAGGAGAGGAGAGAGGGCTCAATCTGCTTCACCTCGTCCCACGCTCACCTGTCTGCCCACCCACAATCCAATTCCTAGTGTTCTGTGCCTCAGGAAAGGGATGGTTGAGCCAGAAATTTGAATCTCAGCAGCCGGCAGATACATTGTGGATGAAAGGTGTCAAAGCCTGAGCCTCCATTTTCTGGTGAGTGAGCTCGCCATCCAATGTTTGTGACTTAAGTCTCCCCCCTCCCTCCCTTCTCTCTCCTGCCCCCTGAGCGAGTGAGTACATGAAGCTAAGGCGGACTCAGTTGTAAGGGATGCCCTGTGAACTCGGATGTAAGGGGCACTTTGGGAACCCTGATTTAAGGGGGAGTACTGGGAACTCTAATGCCGCGTACACACGGTCGGACTTTTCGTCTAAAAAAGTCCAACGGACGCCGACGGACTAAAGCTGGCTGGTAATCCGATCGTGTGTGGGCTTCTCTGGACTTTCAGCAGACTTTTTCAGCCTCAAATCCGACGGACTTTAGATTTGAAACATGCTTCAAATCTTTACGTCGTAACTACGACGGACCCCGAAATCCGCTCGTCTGTGTGCTAGTCCGACGGACAAAAACCCATGCTAGGGCAGCTATTGGCTACTGGCTATGAACTTCCTTATTTTAGTCCGGTGTACGTCATCACGTACGAATCTGTCGGACTTTTGTGTGGTCGTGTGTAGGCAAGTCCGTTCGTTAGAAAGTCTGCTGCAAGTCCGCGGAAAGTCCGCCGGAAGTCCGCCGGAAGTCTGTCGGACTTTTGTAGACGAAAAGTCCGACCGTGTGTACGCGGCATAAGGCCCCTTTCACACCGAGGCACTTCTAAACTACCAGTAAAACACTGAGTGCTTTTGAAGAGCTTTCCATTCATTTCAATGGAGAGGGGCGTTTTTTACCGCCCTGCCAGCGCACTGCCCCAGTATGAAAGCATTCATTGATTTTATTTGAAATAGTTTTCCGTGAGATTTTCAGGTGCTTTTTTTAGCGTGAAAGCGCCAGAAAAGTGCCTCAATGTGAAAGGGGTCTTAAGTGGGAGCTTTGTTGAGCAGAAACACCCTTACATCAGAGTTCCCCTTTACATCAGAGTGCACATCGTTTGCCCTTAAAAAAAAAATTGCCGTGCGCTGCTAAAGTGCTCGGGGTTTGGCTGGAAGAAAAGGTGGCAACCCTAGTTCATAACTGAAAAAAAAAATGGCTCAGGTTGGGTAATATTGATAAGGTTATTTAAATAAAGCAAATACCACCAAACTTAAAAAAAAACAGGTTTTAAACACTAAATTCCATTAACAACTTGCCGACGGCTGCACGCTGATATACGTCGGCACAATGGCAGCGGTGGTCAAATGGGCGTACCCATACATCCCCTTTAAGAGCAGGCGACCGTGCCCGCAGGACTGGCAATTGTGTCACGGAGCCTTAGAACGGGGTGCCTATGTAAACAAGGCATTTCCCCGTTGTGTCATGACAGAGATCACTGCTCTCTGTTATCGGGAGCAGTGATTGCTGTCATGTGACTTAAAGCCTTTCCCCCCAGTTAGAATCACTCCCTAGGACACACTTAACCCCTGCATCACCCCCTAGCCGTTAACCCCTTCACTGCCATTGTCATTTACACAGTAAGCAGTGCATTTTTATAGCACTGATCGCTGTATAAATGACAATGGTCCCAAAATAGTGTCAAAAGAGTCCGATGTGTCCGCTATAATGTTGCAGTCCTGATAAAAATTGCAGATTGCTGCCATTACTAGTTAAAAAATGTTTTTAAAATAAAAATGGCATAAAACTATCCCCAATTTTGTAGAGCGCCCGGACTGTTTGTCACGCACCAAATTAATATTCACCACTTCACTGTATCCAGAAATCTCCGCTCTTGTGGATTCTGCTTTCTGTTTTATGAGGATCAGAGAAGTACAGTGCTGGCTGTAGACAATCTGAATGGCATCAAGGAACCTACTACAGATCATACCACATAGTACCTGGAGAAAGGAAGGATATCCTAGGCACCAGAACAACTAAGGTGGTGGAGCGACCGCAGTGGTTATAACTACAAGCGTATTACCCCTGTGGGGGTGAGTGGATCCGGTGAGTAGGGACCCTGGAGGGGGAGCACAAAGTCACGAGAAGATTTTCTGAAAACACCTAAAGTCACCATTTTTGTGCTACTCATTCTGAGTGAAGATTTAATCATATTATATGGACTACCAGCTTCACATTTATTTATGAACACTCTTTTCTATATACATATTTATTTTGTGTATATTTCTTATATATCTACTAAGTTTCTTCACAAACACCCAAGCCACCATATGTGAGCTATTTACTTGTGAGTGAAGATTTAAGCATATGGACTATTATTTGTTTATTCACTGTTAGACACTTTTTCATATTAACCATGCCAGTGGTTTTAAGTGGGCTTGCTCAGTGCTCACTTCACCCACAGCAGACAACCATGTTTATGTATGCCTTCTTTGTGTGGTTATTATTATTTTTTGGTTATTGCTGACTTTTTGATTGGTATATCACTATTAAGCACTGGGTATGTACTTGGAGCATATTTGATCACTATATTCATTTGTGGTGTGATATTAGTCTGAACATATACTATTATTTATTCACTATTGTTTGGTATACCACACCATTTCAGACACACACCACTAACTGACCACCTATACGCAAACTAGGGAGCGCCATCACCCCCTTTCACTACACTTGTATACTTATAGACCCCTTTGGGGAGCTACATTAGGGGAGGCTGCATACCTAGTAAGGATCCTAAGCGCAATCACCTATTACAATTTTGTTTTGGTGTAATGTCGCACGACCGCGCAATTGTCAGTTAAAGCGATGCAGTGCCGAATCGCAAAAAGTGCTCTGGTCATGAAGGGGGTAAAATCTTCCGGGGCTGAAGTGGTTAAAATGTATCTTAATGTGATGTCAAGATGAGTCAGTAGTGTGTTTGAATTCACAGTGAATATGCAGATTTGTTCCAGTAAATTGAAATTCCTGAATCTTGCATACCTTGGGTATGATCTTGTGATAGTGACATGCTAGTAATAAGCCATCAAGGATATTTCTAACAATGATCCTGACAACCCTTTGTGCTTTCAGAGCTGAACTCAAGTTGTATTCCTGAAACTACACAAATTCCTCCAGGAACAACAGATTAAAGTAACCCATTCACTTTACTGTTTCTTTTCATCTTTCATTAGCACAAAATAGGTTTTCCCAATCCCTTATGCAGGGGTTAGGTATGAGCAAATCTGCCTGGGTTTAGTTTGCAAACAGTTTTGGGAATCGTCCTCAAAATTTGCCAATAGAAGCCTGGTACACACAATGAAATTATCGGACAAATGATTATTTTTTTTTTTTTTTAATGCTAATCTCATATCGAAAATGTAGAGGGTTCTCAAACTTACGAACATCAGAATACAACTTCGAGAGTGGTGTAATGTGTTGAATTGTTTTGTAATGTATTCTTTCGCTTCCGAGCATGTGTAGTCTTGCTCTTACATCTTTTTTCGGAAGAAAACAGTACTAATTAAATGAATATCAGACGACATGTTTACTTCCGATAAAAATTTTCTAGCCTGCACCTTCATGGAGGGCAGGCCAAAACAAAACAAAAATTAAAATAAACTTTTTATTTATTCATAAACAATCTGGAGGATGGGATATACAGCTTAATCTCAGTATTTGCAGACAATACAAAGTTAACCACTTGCCAACCGCCTCACGCAGATATACTGCGGCAGAATGGCACGGGCAGGCAGAGTAACATATGGGTACGTTACTCGCCTCCCGCGGGCAGTCCCCGAGGCAGTCGGCATTGCTCCAGGATCGATCCATGCTGAGGGGGAGGCTACTGATTCATGGCCACCCCCATGATCGCTCCTGGCGAATGGAATGCTTCCTCTGCTTCTGTAATGTAACAGAAGCAGAGGAAGTGATGTCATATACTACCTAATGTAAACAGAAGCAGAGGAAATGATGTCATTGCTCCTCGTGAAGCCTTTTCGTTCTGGCTTCCAAGGATAGAAGACCTCAAATAAGTTTGCACCAACACTACACTAACAGTAGAACACACAGGCACACAAATCACCCCCCCCCCCGCACCCCCTGTCACAGTGACACCAATAGCAGTTTTTATTTTTTTTTTACGGATTACTGCATTGGTGTCATTTGTGACTGTCATAAGTGGCAGGGCAGTTAGTGGTAGGCCCCTTTAGGTCTAGGGTACCCCCCCCAATAAAGGTTTAACCTCTTGATCACCCCCCAGTTAACCCCTGTCGCCAGTGTCACTAAGCGATCTTTTTTCTGATCGCCGTATTAGTGTCACAGGTGACGCTAGGTAGCCAGGTAAGTATTTAGGTTTACCCTCAGCTTTTTATAGCGTCAGGTACCCCCATGTACTACCTAATAAAGGTTTTAACCCCCTGGATTGCCCCCTAGTTAACCCTTTCACCAGTGATCATTGTATAACTGTTACGGGTGACGTCGATTAGTTAGTTTGTTTTTTATAGTTTCAGGGCACCCGCCGTTTATTACCTAATAAAGGTTTAACCCCCTGATCGCCCAGCGGATGATATCGGTTTTAGGATCTGTGTCACCCCAGGCAACGCCAGGTTAGTACCAGTATCGCTAACACTGACGCACGCAGCATACACCTCCCTTAGTGGTATAGTATCTGAACTGATCCATATCTGATCAGATCTATACTAGCATCCCCAGCAGTTCAGGGTTTCCAAAAACGCAGTGTTAGCGGGATCATCCCAGATACCTGCTAGCACATAACGGCAGCGTTCGTAGAGTTAGGCCTGATCCCTGCGATCGCTAACAGTTTTTTTGGCAGCGTGTGAGTCTCACTAGTGTACCACTAAATTTAGAGCCCAAAATAGCAAATCGAAGGTACACTAGTGAAGAGGCCTACACATTTCTGAGCATGACAGATAGTGAAGAGGAAGTCAATCATCTGTCAGATTCAGGCTCAGAATACAATCCTGTAGACAGCGGCTCCATGACAGATAGCTCTGACAATGGACTTGTGGTCCCTGCCAAGGTCAGGCGTACCAGACCCCGATCTTCTTCTGCTGTTGAGGTGCAAGAACTGCAGGGCTCTCGTATGGAGCAGAGAAGTACTTGTACCACTATTCCTTCTGGTAAACTGGCAAGCACCAGCGGCCTAGTACACCCTGGTCGTAGTCAAACCAACACTGCAGTAACATGTGGTGATGTGGCGAGTCCCATAAGTGCAGTTCAAGCTGGTGAGGTGGCAAGCACAAGTGGTGTCCCGCCACCAAGAAGAAGACAAACACAGGCCCGTCGTGCCCTTCCTGCTGGATTCGCCAATCCTAATTGGGAACCCACCACTTCTGCAGCACCCGTACTTCCCCCATTCACTAGCCAACCCAGCATTCAGGTGGAAACAGTTGATTTTACGTAACTTGATTTTTATTCGCCATTTTTCACTGAAGATCTCTATAGATCTATTGTGGACCAAATCAATTTGTATGCTGGTCAATACATCGCCGCTATTCCCCAGTCCTCCCTTGCCAGAGAACCAATTACGGTTTCCGAATTTAAGATCTTTCTGGGCCTATCCCTCCTCATGGGTATAACTAAAAAGAGTGAGTTTCGGTCATATTGGTCCACTGACCCAATTCACCATATACCCTTGTTCTCTGCCTCCATGACCAGGGCACAATACGAGCAGATCTTGCGGTTCATGCATTTCAACAACAATGAACTCTGTCGTTCTCGTGGAGACCCTGGATATGATCGGCTCTACAAAATTTGGCCCCTCATAAACCACTTCAACCAACGTTTTGCAGACTTGTTTACTCCCCATCCAGTTGTCTGCGTTGACGAGTCCCTGATGAAGTTTTCTGGCTGCTTGTCTTTCAAACAGTATCTTCCCAGCAAGGGTGCCAGATACCGACAGAGCCTCTCTACTTTCCAAAATGGGGTCATTTGGGGGGGGGGGCATTTTATGGCCTTCGAAACTGTGATAGGTAGTGAGGAGTGAAATCAAAAATTTACACCCTTAGAAATCCTGAAGGCGGTGCTTAGTTTTAGGAGCCCCGTACGCGGCTAGGCTTCCAAAAAGTCCCACACATGTGGTATCCCCGTACTCAGGAGAAGCAGCAGAATGTATTTTAGGGTGTAATTCCACATATGCCCATGGCATGTGTGAGCAATATATCATTTAGTGACAACTTTGTGCAAAAAAAAAAAAAAAAAAAAAGTTTGTCATTTTCCCGCAACTTGTGGCAAAAAATAAAATATTCCATGGACTCAACATGCCTCTCAGCAAATAGCTCGGGGTGTCTACTTTCCAAAATGGGGTCATTTGGGGGGGGGGGGGGGGGGGGTTGCGCCATCTTGGCATTTTATGGCCTTCAAAACTGTGATAGGTAGTGAGGAGTGAAATAAAAAATTTACGCCCTTGGTGCTTGGTTTTCGGGGCCCCATACGCGGCTAGGCTCCCAAAAAGTCTCACACATGTACTCAAGAGAAGCAACAAAATGTATTTTGGGGTGCAATTCCACATATAACCATGGCATGTGTGAGCAATATATCATTCAGTGACAACTTTTTGTAAAAAAAACAATAAATATACGCTTATTGACATTTTCTTTACCAAAGACATTTGGCGGAATACATTTTGGCCTAAATGTATGACTAAAATTGAGTTTATTGGATTTTTCTTATAACAAAAAGTAGAAAATATAATTTTTTTTTCAAAATTTTCGGTCTTTTTCCGTTTATATCGCAAAAAATAAAAATGGCAGAGGCAATCAAATATCATCAAAAGAAAGCTCTAGTTGTGGGGAAAAAAGGACGCAAATTTTGTTTGGGTCTATGGGACTCGAGCGTTCGAAATCAAAAGTGCTCATTTTAAAGGCTAATTTGCATGGTATTGTCCTAAAACAGGGTTTGTGGACCCGGATCCTGCCCCAGGGGACATGTATCAATGCAAAAAAAAGTTTTAAAAAACGGACATTTTTTCGGGAGCAGTGATTTTAATGATGCTTAAAGTAAAAAAAGAAAAAGTTAGATATTCCTCTAAATATCGTACCTGGGGGGTGTCTATAGTAGGCCTGTAAAGTGGCGTGTGTTTCCCGTGCTTAGAACAGTCCCTGCACAAAATGACATTTTTAAAGGAATAAAAGTCATTTAAAACTTCTTGCGGCTTTAATGTAATGTCGGGTCCTGGCAATATGGATGAAAATCAGTGAGAGAAACGGCATGGGTACAACCCAGTCCATTACCAGGCCCTTTGGGTCTTGTATGGATATTAAGGGGAACCCTGCACCCAAATTAAAAAAGGAAAGGTGTGGGGCCCCCAGGCCCTATATACTCTGAACAGCAGTATACAGGCGGTGCAAACAAGACAGGGACTGTAGGTTTGTTGTTAAGTAGAATCTGTTTGTAATTTTGAACTGGTACATTTTTAACGTGTTTAGCTCCAGCCAAAAAATCTGTTTTAAGAATTTTGGAAAAACATAGAGAAGGGTTATCACCCCTGTGATATTTGTTTTGCCATCTGTGCTCCTCTTCAGAAGATTTCACCTCACTTTTTGTCCCAATGCCAAATGTTTTTTGAAAATTTGGGGTTTTTAGTGAAACAAGGATTGGTGATAAAGCATCAGTGTAAAGGAGAAAAGTTTTTCCCATATTAACTCTTACAGGAGAGAATTTCCCTTCCTAGGGGTAGATTTCATCTCACTTCCTGTTGTCTCCTTCCGTTTGCAAGTAGGAGTCGTTTGTAAATTGGATGTTTGAAAGTAGGGGCCTGCCCTATACACTCCACAACACTGTAAGCCCTCACAGGGCCCTGCTGTGAAATATTAGATCAAGAATGGTAATTACATGCCCCTGTTGAACAGGGGCAGAAAAATTGGGCCTTTGGTGGTGGTGCTGGTGCCACAACACTGCAAGTCCTCACAGTTACTCTTGGTGGGCGCAGAAACGGGCCCTGCTGTGAAATATTAGATCAAGAATTCTGATTACATGTCCCTGTTGAACAGGGGCTGAAAAATTGGGCCTTAGGCACTGGTGCCACAACACTGCAACCCCTCACAGATACTCTAGTTGGAGCGCAGGAACTAGCCCTGCTGCAAAGAATTGCATCAAAAATTGTGATTACATGCCCCTGTTAAACAGGGGCTGAAAATTTGGGCCTTAGGCACTGGTGCCACAACACTGCAACCCCTCACAGATACTCTAGTTGGAGTGCAGGAACTAGCCCTGCTGCAAAGAATTGCATCAAAAATTGTAATTACACGCCCGTTAAACAGGGGCTGAAAAATTGGGCCTTAGGCACTGGTGGCGGCGCCCAGACCCAAAAATGTTCTTACAAGCTATCAGCCTGATCATTGAGGAGGAAGAGGATAATTACTCAGCATAACAGGATAGTCACTCAACATCAGCATAGTCAGTCTTTGAAGGGATCTGACATTTCAAAAAAAAATATTCGGTTACATCAGCATCAGGTGCTTGGTAGCTGGTGGTGATCCAAGACTGATTCATTTTTATGAAGGTCAGTCGATCGACCAAGTCGGTGAACAGATGCACTCTGTGATCGGTTACAAAGCCTCCAGCAGCACTGAATGTGCGTTCCGAAAGAACGATGGATGCAGGACAGGCCAGTAGCTCAACTGCATACTGTGCAAGCTCTGGCCAGTGATCCATCCTCAAGACCCAGTAACCCAGAGGATTTTCGGTGGGAAAGGTGTCCAAGTCAGATCTTGCCCCTAGGTATTCCTGCACCATGTAAAACAGACGCTGGCGATGGTTGCTGGAACTGATCATACCTTGGGGCTGCGGACTAAAAAATTGTTTGAACGCATCGGTCAGACCGCCACCTTCTCCACCGCTCCTTCTTTGACTGACCGAAGCCTCAGCAACACGTCCAGAAACAGGAGTTTGTAACCTCCCAGTCTCTGGGAACGCGTTGCACAGACCTTTCTGCAAGGCCTCCAGAAGATGTTTCATCCTCTGCTCCCTCTGCGACGGCAAGATAAGGTCCGCAACCTTACCCTTGTAACGTGGATCAAGGAGGGTTGCCAGCCAGTATTGTTCCTTTTCCTTGATACCACGAATACGAGGATCCTTCCGCAGGCTTTGCAGGATCAGGGAGGCCATGCAGCGTAGGTTTTCTGAGGCATTCGGTCCGGAGTCCTCTGGCTCACTAAGGACGACATGATCCGCAGCCACCTCCTCCCAGCCACGTACAAGTCCGTGTGTTTCTTGGGACTGTAAATGATCCCTTAAAGACTGCTGCTGATGCCGAGTGCCAGGCTCCGCCTCCATACTGACACAATCCTCTTCCTCCTCCTGTGTGATCGACGGGCATGCAGGAACACTGTCTGGATAAAGGGGGCCTTGAGAGCTAAGGAAGTCCTCCTCTTCCTGCCTCTGTTCTGCCTCAAGTGCCCTGTCCATTATTCCACGCAGCGTGTGCTCCAACAGGTGGACAAGGGGGACAGTGTCACCGATGCATGCACTGTCACTGCTCACCATCCTCGTGGCCTCCTCAAATGGTGACAGGACAGTGCATGCATCCCTGATCATGGCCCACTGGCGTGGAGAAAAAAAACCAAGCACCCCCGACCCTGTTCTGGTGCCATAGTCACACAGGTACTCATTGATGGCCCTCTGCTGCGTGTGTAGCCGCTGCAGCATGGCCAACGTTGAGTTCCACCTGGTGGGCATGTCACAGATTAGGCGGTTCTTGAGCAGGTTAAATTCCTTTTGGAGGTCTGCCAGCCGAGCACTGGCATTATATGACCGGCGGAAATGCACACAGACATTTTCCTGGCCTGCCTCAGGACATCCTGTAAGCCCGGGTACCTGCCCAAGAACCGCTGCACCACCAAGTTAAGGACGTGAGCCAAACAGAGCACATTTCAGAGTCATTTGTCCCTGTCGGAGGGCGGAGAGGAGGTTGGTGCCATTGTCGCAAACCACCATTCCTGCCTTAAGTTGGCGTGGCAACCACCTCTGAACCTGCCCCTGCAGAGCTGACAGAACCTCTGCCCCAGTGTGGCTCCTGTCACCAGCTCAAGCACCGCATGGCATCTTTTGGCCTGCGTACTTGCGTAGCCCCTTGAACGCCTCCGGAGCACCGCTGGTTCCGAGGACAAAGCACAGGAAGAGGCCATGGAGGAAGAAGAAGAGGAGGAGGGGGTGGAGGAGAGAGGTGTGTCAGAATCACTAGTAGTGGCATTTTGGAGGCGTGGTGGCGGAACAACCTCCAACACTACTGCACCTTGTCCTGCATCCTTCCCAGCTGCCAGAAGAATCACCCAATGCGCCGTGAAACTTAGGTAATGTCCCTGTCCATGCCTGCTGGACCATGAGTCAGCGGTAATATACACCTTACCGCTGACCGCCCTGTCCAGCAAGGCCAAGACATTGCCTTCCACATGCCGGTAGAGAGCCGGAATCGCCTTCCGTGAGAAAAAGTGGCATTTGGGAACCTGCCACTGAGCAACCGCACATTCCACAAACTCACAGAAGGGGGCAGAGTCTACTAACTGAAAAGGTAGCAGTTGAAGTGCTAGCAGTTTTGCCAAGCTAGCATTCAACCGCTGGGCATGTGGATGGCTTTCTTTTTGCGGTGCAGCAGCTGGGGCAGGGAAATTTGCCTGGTACAATCTGACGTCTGTGTACCGATAGCAGATTGCCCGCAAGTACTTGGCTGTGACACACCTAATTCTACACCTTCATTCCTCTCAGTGCAGGTCTCAGAGAGGACTGAAGGTCTAGTGGGGTTGGAAATCTCAGCTGATGAGGAGTAAGGAGAGGTCCTCTGTTTTTTGGTGTGGGTCTTTTAGGTACGCTTGCCAACGAACTGCATGGCAGGTCAACATATGTCTGGTCGAGAATGTGGTGCCCAAGCAGGAGATGTTTTGGCCACGCGAGATACACTTGAGACATATGTTGCAAATAGCAGCGGTGCCATCTGATGCACTCGTCTCAAAAAAGGCCCACACCAAAGAACTTTTGGAATACAGCAGCGCCCTGCACATGCGGAGCTCTGAGGTGTGATGCAGTCAGTGTGCTGCCCTTAGGCTGGCCCCTGGAGGGCAACCTGCCTCGTTGGTGATGTGCCTCCTCCTCCTCCTCCCTCCTATTAGGCACCCACGTTGAGTCAGTGACCTCATCATCCCCTCCCTCCTCACCACTGGAGCAAACCTGGCAGTATGCTGCAGCAGGGGGAACATGACTGCCAGATTGCTGTCCTACTTGGGCACCCCCTCTGTCCATGCTCACGTTACTGGCTTTATCTACCTCAGTGTCATCATCAGAGCCTTCTAAACGCTGGGCATCCTCCTGGAGCATGTACCCAACACTGTGGTCAAACAGTTCGAGGGACTCCTCAGGAGGATATGGTGGGGCTAGGGAAGGAGTCACTGATGCCATTGAGCTGAGGGAAGCGGCCACGTTGGCAGCTGCTTTGCCAAAGTACCCTGAGCATGGGTGAGAGAGGGTGAGAGAGGATGAGGAGGATGAGGACGGCTTGGTCATCCACTCGACCAAGTCTCCCACGTGTTGCGGCCCAACACGGCCAGCTGCCGAAGAAAGGGCCAAGCGTGTCCCACGGCCACGTGCTAATGAGGATGCACCGTGTCCACGACCAGCACTGTTGCCTCTAGACACAGAGCCTGCTTGACCTCTTTTATTGGCTTGTGACTGTCTGCCTCTCCTTGTTGGCCTTCCAGACATACTAATGGCCTGCAGTGAGATGTAGCTGCACTAAGCTGGGAGATATATATATATATATATATACTCTGATATTGCAGCTAGCAAAATCAACTGCCTGCCTGTAGTATTATTAGTATGAGAACACCACCAACCTTCTACACGTAGCTTTAGCTGAACACTGTGCAGAGTTCGCACTACACTAACTTGTAGCTTTAGCTGAACACTGTGCAGAGGTCGCACTACACTAACATGTAAATAATGTAGCTGCCTGCGGTAGTGATAGGATCAGGAGAACAACACCAACCTTCTACACGTAGCTTTAGCTGAACACTGTGCAGAGGTCGCACTACACTAACGTGTAAATAATGTAGCTGCCTGCGGTAGTGATAGGATCAGGAAAACAACACCAACCTTCTACACGTAGCTTTAGCTGAACACTGTGCAGAGGTCGCACTACACTAAAATCCCCCCTCACAGGACATTGGGATCCTCCAATCCCTCCTCCTATCAAAAATCCCCTCCAATCCCTCCTCCTAGCACAAGTCCCCTCCAATCTCTCCTCCTAGCACAAATCCCCCCAATCACTTCTTCTAGCATAGATCTCCCCAATCCCCCTCCCCCTAGCACAACCCCCCAAATCCCTCCCCCTAGCACAAATCCCCCCAATCCCTCCTCCTAGCACAAATTGCCCCAATCCCTTCTCCCAGCACAAATCCCTCCTCACAGCACAAATACCCCCCCATCCTTCTAACAAAAATGCCCCCAATCCCCACCCCTGTCATCTTCATCCCCTCTGCCAGCTTCCTACCACCCCACCACTGTCATCTTCATCCCCCGTTTACCTCTGCCAGCTTCCTACCACCCCTGTCATCTTATTCCCCCTATACCACTCTACCAGCTTCCTACCACCCCATCCATCATTTTCATCCCCCTGCACCCGTTGCCAGCGTCCTACCACCCTACCCCTGTCATCTTCACCCCCCCCTTCACCCCACACCTAGCATCTTCACCCCCTCTGCCAGATTCCTGCCACCCCACCCCTGTCATCTTCATCGCCCCTGTTCCCCTCTGCCTACTTCCTACCACCCCATCTCTGTCATCTTCATCCCACCTGCACCCCACACCTGTCATCTTCATCCCCGCTGCACCCCTCTGCCAGCTTCCTACCACCCCACACCTTTCATCTTCATCCCCTCTGCCAGCGTCCTACCACCTCACCCCTGTCATCATCATCCCCTCTGCACCCCTCCGCCAGCTTCATTCTACCCCTGTACCCCTCTGCCAGCTTCCACCACCCCAGTCATCACCCCCTCTGCCTGTTTCCTTCCACCCCACCCCTGTCATCTTCATCCTCCTATACCATTCTGCCAGCTTCCTACCACCCCACCCCTGTCATCTCCATCCCCCTGCACCCCACCCATGTCATCTTCATCCCCTCTGCCAGCAGCTAACTACCACCCCACCCCTGTCATCTTCATCCCCCCTGTTCCCCTCTGCCAGCTACCCATCATCTTCATCCCCTCTGTCAGCTTCCTACCACCCCACCCCTGTCATCTTCATCCTCCTGCACCCCTCTGCCAGCTTCCACCACCCCACCCGTCATCTTCATCCAGTCTGCACCCCACCCTTGTCATCTTCATCCCCTTAACACCTCTGCCAGCTTTCTACCACCCCATCCATAATCTTCATCCCCCTGCTCTCCTCTGCCAGCTTCCTACCACCCCTCTGCCAGCAGCTAACGACCACCCCACCCCTGTCATCTTCATCCCGTCTGCACCCCTCTGCCTGCTTCCTAGCATCCCACCCATCATCATCATCCCCTCTGCCAGCTTCCTACCACCCCACCCTGTCATCATCATCCCCTCTGCCAGCTTCCTATCACCCCACCCTGTCATCTTCATCCGCCCCTGCACCCCAACCCTGTCATCTTCATCCCCCTATACACCTGTGATAGCTTCCTACCACCCCATCCATAATCTTCATCCCCCTGCACTCCTCTGCCAGCTTCCTACCACCCCACTACTGTCATCTTCATCCCCTCTGCACCCCAGACCTGTCATCTTCATCCCCCGGTACCCCTCTGCCAGCAGCTTCCTACCACCCCACCCCTGTCATCTTCATCCCCCTGCACCCCACCCGTCATCCTAATCCTCTGCCAGCAGCTACCACCTCTGTCATCTTCATCCCTTCTGCCTGCTTTCTACCACCCCACCCCTGTCATCTTCATCCCCCTATACCGCTCTGCCAGCTTCCTACCACCCCACCCCTGTCATCTTCATCCCTACACCCCTCTGCCAGCTTCCTACCACCCCACCCTTGTCATATTCATCGCCTCTGCACCCCTCTGCCATCTTCATACCCCCTGCACCCCACACCTGTCATCTTCATCCCCATGCACCCCTCTGCCAGCTTCCACCACCCCACCCCTGTCATCATCCC
>NC_133329.1:308911352-308986352 GCF_042186555.1 Aquarana catesbeiana
TGCACTGCCTTAAGAAAATCACAAGTTTCACCCGATACATTTAACTTTCAATAAAAAATATTCAAGCCACTCTAATACTGCAGCTGTCAAAGTTGTATATTTTAGAAGTTGTTGACAAATCAGGATTTGACTACAAAACCATTTATCAGGTGCTGCTTTTTTTCCCCTCCCTATAAGCACTTCTAAATAGAGATGCCCTGTAATCAAGCACAGGGTTTATTGTAGCTTACAACAATCAATTGCAATCTAAACATTTACTGGAAACAAGTCTAAGACATGGACCTTTAGACCAGGGATCTTCAAACTAAGGCCCTCCAGCTGTTGCAAAACTACAGATCCCATGAGGCCTTGTAAAACTCTGACATTCAAGGACATGACTAGGCATGATGGGAATTGTAGCTGTTGAACAACTGGATGGCCATAGTTTGGAGACCTTTGTAAGACATTTGTAAGCTGCTTATGCTACAGCTATTTAACCCGCAAATTTAACTATTTTTTTTAGCTATTTAACCATGCAAACTTGCAGCTGCCACAATACTACTTAGTGAGACAGGTATCAGATTTGTTTTCTGAATCTCCAGATATATAAAAGAATCCTGTATGTTATGGATTGTCTATACCCAAGGACCCAAATTACTGCAGCTCACCGGTCCTTTGATATAGTGGCTGCACATTTTTTTTTTTCAGGCTTTTTTACTTTATTTTTACCTGGTGATCCTGCCAGTAGCACACATCCTGTCCTAGGATGACCACATTTGCTCATTGTACTACATCCGACTAAGCGACCATCTGACCATGAATAAACTTCTAGATCCCCTCCAGTCCGGTTTTCGCCCTCAACACTCCACGGAAACTGCTCTCCTTAAACTCTCAAATGACCTACTAATGGCTAAAGCCAATGGACACTATTCTGTACTACTCCTCCTGGATCTCTCTGCTGCCTTTGACACAGTGGACCACCCCCTCCTCCTCAAAAAACTCCACTCCTTTGGTCTCTGTGACTGTACTCTTCGCTGGTTCTCATCCTACTTATCACATCGCTCCTTCAGTGTCACTTACAACTCTACTTCCTCCTCTCCTCTTCCTTTTTCCGTTGGGGTCCCCCAAGGTTCTGTTCTTGGACCTCTCCTTTTCTCAATCTACACCACCTCCTTGGGTCAGTTGATTGCCTCCCATGGCTTTCAATATCATCTCTACGCTGATGACACCCAAATCTATCTCTCCACCCCCCAGCTCTCTCCATCTGTCTCCTCACGCATTACCAACTTACTAGCAGACATATCAGCCTGGATGTCACATCACTTCCTCAAACTCAACCTATCCAAAACCGAGCTCATGATATTTCCTCCCTCAGGTGCCACTTCCCCTGCTTTCCCTGTCAATATCAACGGCTCAACTATCAACCCATCTCCCCACGCCAGGGTCCTAGGTGTAATCCTGGACTCTGAACTAACGTTTCGACCCCACATTCTATCACTATTCAAAGCTTGCCGCCTCAATCTCCGCAACATCTCCAAGATACGCCCCTTCCTAACCAATGTCACCACAAAGCTTCTAATCCACTCCCTGGTCATCTCCCGCCTCGACTACTGCAACTCCCTCCTCATTGGTTTACCTCTAAATAGGCTATCCCCACTTCAGTCCATCATGAACGCTGCTGCCAGGCTCATCCACCACACATACCGCTCAGCGTCTGCTACACCCCTCTGCCAATCCCTCCATTGGCTGCCACTCAATCACCGAATTAAATTCAAGATACTAACTATAACTTACAAAGCCATCCACAACCTGGCCCCCAGCTACATCTCTAACCTAGTCACAAAATACCAACCTAATCGTTCTCTTCGCTCCTCCCAAGACCTCCTGCTCTCAAACTCCCTTGTCACCTCATCCCATGCTTGCCTTCAGGACTTCTCCAGAGCCTCCCCCATCCTCTGGAATGCTCTACCCCAATCCGTCCGATTTTCTCCTACTTTATCCACTTTCAGACGATCCCTGAAAACTCATCTCTTCAGAGAAGCCTATCTGGCCCCCACCTAACAACTGTACATTTATCTTCTCAATCAGCACATCACCCACAGTTATTACCTCTTGTATCTTTTGACCTTCCCTCTTAGATTGTAAGCTCTAAGGAGCAGGGCCCTCTGATTCCTACTGTATCAAAGTGTATTGTATTTGTACTGTCTACCCTCAAGTTGTAAAGTGCTACATAAACTGTATATAAATCCTGTATAATAATAATAATAATTGTACTAGATTTATAGAGCAGCGTTGTCATCTAGGAAAGGAGGGGTGTTAGGACTACAGCGCAGCGCCGTCATTTCCAAATCATATAAGAGGTGTTGTTCTGTAGTTGACAGAAGTAAACCAACTGCTTCCAATAGTATATATTACAGATTAAAAGGAAGCAAACTAGATTAGTTTTATATACACTGTAATTAATAATACAGGATTTTACCCAACTTTAGCTCTATTTTGCATATGGCTAAAAAAGATCCATGTCCATTAGTTTCAATATTTCACAAATCCAGCTGGTCTAGCAGCTAAACCAAATCGCAGGACAAATTACCAATTTTGGAGAAATCCTACCAGACGCTACAAGGACAGTCAAAACAGTTCGCTGAATACACCAATCCCATATTTCATCTCTTGAACTGAGATACCAAATCATTTTCTGACTTCAGCTATTATTTTTAGTGTTTATTTCAGAACCCTAAACTCCAGTGTATGGCTTTCAACTAAATTTAAAGTATACAAAAAAGAAGGAAGTATAAATACTTAAAAATATTAATATTCACCTCCCTCTGTAATCTTCGTTTTTCAGCTTTTAATTCATCTTCTATTTTTTCAGCATTTTCTGCAGATGTTTTGAATCTGGACAACTGACTCTCTAGCCGAATAATCTGACAAATAAATTGGTAGAAGCTGAGAACTGGCATTACCTTACCTCTGATTCATAAATGAGAGCATTTCAAAAGTAACAAAATGAACTCCATAAATACAAAACGTAAACCAAAGAGCACAGAGACCTTCTACTATTGAAAACTTGTTAAAGTGGAGTTTGTCATTTTTGTGTTTATTAAAAGTCACAAAAAAGTGTAGCTGCTGACTTTTAATAAACACACATTCACCTGTACCAGGATACAGCAACGTGGCTGCCCGAACTTCCATTCTCTCCATCTTGCCAACATTACAACATTACAACTGTGGGCACCTGGCGGTGACAGCTTGCAGTTTCACAGCCGGGAGCGAGTCACGTTGCGCTTCCTGAATGGCAATCTTCTGGGACCTGTGACGTGTCCCAAAAGATAGGGGGCAGAAAAGAACTTGTCAAAACTAGGTACCCGCTTCCCACAAAGGCGGCATAAGATGGGGGGAGGGGTGCTTAAAGCGGAACTTCCCCTTTTGGGTGGAGCTTCGCTTTAAAGTCTTCTGGTGATACCAACAATCTATCATGGTCCCTGTTCATGTACAATAGATAATAGGTCTTTGATAGGATAGAACCAGCACAGGATTCAAGGGAGAGTTTTAAAGAAGGAGGTTGCAAGGGAGTGCAATTTAGGCACAATATTCTCTGTAAGATTTGTTTTTGTGGGTTTTTTTTCCCCTTAACAAACACAGAATATTCAAGACATTTTAGAGTCATTAAAAAAACTTTTTCTATAAAAAGAGTTCAAATAGTGGCTATCTGAATTTTTTTAAAAGACCCTGGATGTTCTACTATGAAGAAACTATTTCTCTTGACCTATATCCGCTCTGCAGTATTTTTTTTCCAATATTAAAAAAAAAACAAAAAAAAAAAACAACTTACATTCTGTTCTAAGGCAGTTATTTCTTGTGTGGATTTGGCGATTTTAAATTTGAGGTCACTGATTTGTCTGTTAGCATCTCCTTGAAAAAAAAGAAAATAAAAATATCATAAAGCAATAGCAAGTTCAGTTCAAGTTCAGTTCATGACATCACACAGAAAATCTTTAGAATGAAGAAAGAACACTCAAGGCCCAACAACCTTCTAACGACTATGATGATATATTGTACAAACTATTACACTATCAATGTAGGTAGAAATAACTATCCAGCATTTTAGATAATGGATTTGTGACTCTTAGCATACAGAGTGGTGTTAAAAGAAAGCGATAAAGGGGGTTTCCAACAAGAGACACATTTTTATATATAGGCAGGCTTAATATTGATCCAACAGTAAGAGTCAGACCCTTTACAAAACGTGTTAGAATTCTTTTAAAAAAGGAACTTTATGAAGTTCTCAGGTCCTCTTAGAAAAACTGTAAGGTGAGAGATGTTCTTAAAAGTCACAAGTCAGAAATAAAAACCTGACAGATGTGCAAACCTTCCCCAATCAAAACCTCCAAAAAAGAAAGGAACTTTTGTCTGAAGTTCTTAAAGCTGACACTCTGGGTCAACCATGCCACTGAGCCAATGTAACCATATAAAAACACCTAAAAGTTTTATTCAGACACTATTTAGAACACTGAGTCTAGTTCTGGAGACCCTGAAAAATAAATTGACAGCAAAATACGCTTCCTGCAGTAGCGTACAGTATAGGACACTGCCTTTTGTAAATACAGTAGTTAGGGCTGTTACATGCAGCTAATTAAGGTGACTGGACACTAGCAAAAATAGGGGCTGCAGGGACATCACCCTATAAAGCCCCGTCCACTCCCAGCTAGCTTCATTTTTGTGGCAAGCATTAGGGAGATCATAAGAACAGAGGGTGACAGTCCTGTGCCCTGTACTGTACTCCAAGAAACAGATCTGACTGGCAAAAAAAAAAAAAAAAAAATTGGTATTTTGATTTACCTGTAAATTCCTCATCATGGAGTACAGTACATGACTGGTATGCATAGACCATGGGTTCTACGCTGCTCTCTTCAGGTGGACACTGGCAAAAATGTTTGCTAGGGCCACCCCTTGGGTGCACACATATAGGCTTCAGTTTTATTTTACCAAGCAATAAGGAGTGACGAAGGCACAGAGGGGAGGGGCCTGTGTCTTCTACTGTACTCCAAAAGAGAAATTTACAGGCAAGTCAAAATTCCTGTTATCTTAATTGTACAGTACAGGGGATATGACAGTACAGTACAGGGTATTCACAGACCATGGGACATTCCCACGTAATGAAAGTGTGGGGTGGGCTTAGCATCCTAGAAATTCCAACAGGTTCACAAGAAAGAAAAATGGTTAAAGAAATCAAACAAAATACTCAGACAACAGCCTGAAACACCTTGCGGTCGAAACTTGCATCAGCTGAGACCTGAACGTTCTGCTTAGTAGAACTTGCAAAACCTGTGAACAGAGGACTAGGTGGAAGCCTTGCCAATCTGGGATACAGATGATTCAAGCCAAATAGCCCTGGAGACACCAACAACCATGGTACAAATGGGAAAGAAAGGAACCTTTTCTTTAAGAATGTAAGAAAAGGAAATGAGTTGTCCCATCATCCACTTGGTAATGGTGGAGCAGGAAGCAGGGTGTGCTCTATGAGGACCTCCAGGTTGAACAAAAATTGACTATCTTGTGAAAAAAAGACCACGACTGCCAAGTAGACTGACAGCCCTAACCACATCAAAACAATTCTTTGTTTTGGCGCAACACAGAAGGGACGGAGGACAATATAATCATTGAGGTGAAGGAAGAGACCACCTTAGGTAAGAAGAAAGTGGTTTTGAGACCAAAACCTGTGTCTTTTTCCAAAATAAAAAACGGCTCTTTACAAGACAGAGCTGCTAATGTCAGAACACACCAGACATGATGGTAACCAACAAAGCCAACTTAAAAGGTGAGTTCTTCCAAAAGTAGAATGGAACTTGGTTCAAAAGGGGGTTCTCTGAGGAGCAGAGAGCAGCAGTCTGAGATTCCAAAGTGACACAGGAGGTCGAACTGAGGAAATTATATGAGCAACTCCCTGTAGAAAAGTCCTGAAAAAGGACTGCAAGGCAAGAGGTTTCCGGGAGAAGATGGCAGAAACCTGTCCCTTGAGGGTACTCAGGGCTAGGTGCTGGTCGAGACCAGATTGAAAAAAAAAAAAAAAAGAAAAAAGGACAAAATACGAATAATAAAGTATTCGCAGGGTTACGCCACCTGTCCTCACACCATGCAAACAAGTCCTTCCATGTGCAATGTTAAAGCTTGTATTAGTTGGATTTACTTGTTCTGAGTAAGGTGGGAATAACCAAATCAGAGATACTCCTGTCCTTTAGGACTTGAGTTTTAACAGCCATGCTGTTAAACCCAGTGACTGAGAAGCAGGATGGAGCAGGGGGCATTTAGGCTAGGTGATCTGGTTTGTTTGAAAGGAGGCCAGAGCTTGTTCTACAAAAGTCTGGGTATGTCTGTGTACAATGTTCTTCTTAGCCAATTTGGTGCAATGAGAATCATTGTGATCCTTTCCTCCTCCATCTTGTGCATCAGTAGAAGGAGGATCTTCAATAACCAAAAAAATGATTTATAAAAGGGCATTAACACCCTAAATGTACCCAGGTGCAAGAAAATGGGGGCACTAGTGCAACTGCCAAAAACAACAAGCAGTATGGAATTATAACTGGCAAAAAAAATAAAAAAAAGGGAGTATTTTAGTCCTGGAGTAAAGTCCATTTAAATACACTGTGGCATGAGGTTCACTTTAGGCCAGCGTCAACAGTCTCTCTACAATGCAGGATCTGGGGAGGCTCCCACCAACAAACTATGTAAAAACAAAAAGGAAAGAGAAAAGTGCCACTACCCAAGCGTAGCATTTATTAAAACATATTAATGAAATGAAAAATAATAAGTATGCACTCACATTTATAAGATTAAAAAGCGTATTGATAAGTCTCCAGCAGGTGGCAACCTTCCAGGTGGTCAACGGTGAGCAAGCCCCTCTGGGTGGATGTGATGGAAGGTGCTTGGAACCTGGAAGTTAACCTGGGAAACACCAGGAAGAGTCAGCAGAAGCAGCAGCAGACTATGTATAAATTACAAGGATAAAAACCACTGTGGATAGAAAGCGTTGCCAAGAGATGAGTATGATAATGGTTATAAGCTTCAGGGCATGGCCCCTTTGTCAAACCACTCATATCGAAGGGTTACCCCATATGGTCACTATAAGATCTTCAAACATAGGATCTTTAAACATTTGACTATCCTATTAATATTATTGTTAAGAAAAAGGCTGGATCTACCACAGGAAGTGCCCACTGCGGAAGGAGGTTTTCCTTAATGGGATATTGTTGGAAAAAATGGGGGGGGGGGGGGGGGGGTTGGATCCTTCTCCTGGTGCAGCCAGTTGCCATAGAGGACCTAAAAATGTGTAGGTAGGTGTTGGTATAAAACGTCTAAAAAGATGTAGGTAGATGTTGGTGTAGGGCAGTGATGGCGAACCTTGTCACCCCAGATGTTTTGGAACTACATTTCCCATGATGCTCATGCACTCTGCAGTGTAGTTAAGCATCATGGGAAATGTAGTTCCAAAACATCTGGGGTGCCAAGGTTCGCCATCACTGGTGTAGGGAATTTAAGGGACCCCGATACTAGACATTTCAGAGCAAGCAAACTCAGGCTGCTGCAACGTTGAACAACAGCTTACAGCTTTATTTAAGGTAACATTAAATTTTAATTAATCTAGATATGTTTTGGAGAGATTTCATTGGAAAGTGCATCATCCTGATCAAATGCCTCATAGGGTGATTTGGCGAAAGCACCTGAAGACTGCTGTAATCCAGAATTAGCAAAAGTAAACCACTATTTGTGTGCCTGCAGGGATGAGAACCAAGAGACGTTGCTTGACCAGTGTCCTGAATCCAAAGTGAAAGAGGCAAAGTGTGAAAGCGCAGTATCTTTACTCAAAGCGAGGTGGCCCACGTGTGGTACAGCTCTGGAGAGGAGAGGGCAAAGGACACTACAGCACCACCACCAGGTGCCTTCCGCCGGTGCAGTGAAAAAAAAGGAACCAAAAGCTATTAAACCTTAGCCATCCTGGAATGTCTGACTGCACCACCAGAAAGGTGGACAGTGGTCTCAGTACACCCCTGAAAAGGGAAAAAAATGGACACCCTGGGAGAATATTTATCAAACTCCATAACAGGTACAGGTATTTAACTCTATACTGGTTTCCCCCTCCATGGTAGGCATATCTGCACAGAGGTCTTTAGAGTCATGGTCTGCCTGGTGTGGTTCCTTGTCTGTAGACAACCCTGCAGCTAGCTCCACATACGGCACTACATGCCATCCACAGCAGGATCCACTGTAAAGCAACACTGCAAGCCAGACCCACATCTTCCATCAGGCGGCGTCCAGGTACAGTCCCCCAAGGCTCTGCTGAAGATTCTACCGATCTCCAATCAAAAGAAATCATCATGGAAAAAACATCCAGAGTGTCAGAGAGACAAAAACCTCAATGTAAGGAGGTAACCACCTCTCTTTATAAAGAATAGGTCCATCATCTAAGGACACTAGGAAAAACTTAGGGTATGTGGGAGGGGTTCTATAGGGGGATATCCTTGCAGCCTCATTTTGCCAGTGTCCGATCACCTGAAGGTAGTCGCATATAACCAAATTGTAATGATGAAAGTGTATGTTACCCCAACATTTTACAGTATATTTCAGATGTGTCCACTACCATGTACGTGTGTTAAAGAGTATCCTGTTCTCTTCGCATTGCTTCCTTTGTGTGAAATACCTGGTGATCTGCCAGCCCCCTGCTTTCCTACTTGAAACTGACCACACTAGGCAATACTCTCAATACTTTTTCAATTGTAATTGAGTGTGCCTTTAAAGTCCACCATAGGGGATTTTTCTTTTGACACTAGGCATGGAGGCACATTCCATTAATTGCAGTATGTATATATATATATATATATATATATATATATATATATATATATATATATATGTAATTATATGTAGTTTAGTTTAAGGTCCCTTCCCAACATTCTTGATCTTGGCTTTTATTGAAAATACTCTCCCTGAACCTATTAAACACCCCTAATGTATTTTATAGGTTAAAATAATGCCCCTCCTTTTTTTATTTTCTTCATTTGTTGAGGTTGTGCATGTTGTTTTTTTTTTTTTTTCTTCTAAGACCTTGTACCATTTTGTTGCATATCTCTGGACTTCTCATTTTCTTTTCCTGATTGTACAATACAGGTCTTAGGGCTCTTTAAAGTATATATGAATTGTTTCCAAATATTAGTGTGTGTGTGTATATATCTATATATATATATATCTAGATAGATATATATATATAGATATAGATATATATATATATATATATATATATCTATATAGATATATATATATATATATATATATATATATATATATATATAGAGAGAGAGAGATATATATATATATATATATAGATATATATATCTAGATATATATATCTAGATATATATATATCTAGATATATATATCTAGATATATATATATATATCTAGATATATATATATCTAGATATATATATCTATATATCTAGATATATATATCTAGATATATATATATATATATATATATATCTCTCTCTCTCTCTATATATATATATATATCTATATATATATATATATATATATCTCTCTCTCTCTCTCTATATATATATATATATATATAAGAGAGAGAGATATATATATATATATATAGATATATATATCTAGATATATAGATATCTAGATATCTATATATCTAGATATATATATCTATATATATATAGATATATATATCTAGATATATATATATCTAGATATATATATCTATATATATATATCTATATATATATATAGATATATATATCTCTCTCTCTATATATATATATATATATATATATATATATATATATATATCTATATAGATATATATATATATATATATATATCTATATCTATATATATATATCTATCTAGATATATATATATATAGATATATACACACACACACTAATATTTGGAAACAATTCATATATACTTTAAAGAGCCCTAAGACCTGTATTGTACAATCAGGAAAAGAAAATGAGAAGTCCAGAGATATGCAACAAAATGGTACAAGGTCTTAGAAGAAAAAAAAAAAAAAACAACATGCACAACCTCAACAAATGAAGAAAATAAAAAAAGGAGGGGCATTATTTTAACCTATAAAATACATTAGGGGTGTTTAATAGGTTCAGGGAGAGTATTTTCAATAAAAGCCAAGATCAAGAATGTTGGGAAGGGACCTTAAACTAAACTACAGGAGGAAAGTTTCAAGAGCAACAAAATCATTTTACAGAAAGAGTAATAGCTGCTTGGAGAATACATCCAGCAGAGGTAGTAAGTCAACAAACATTATGTAAATTTAAAAATGCTTATGAAAAACATAGGTATATCCTCAAAAAAAAAAAAAAAAAAGTAAACTGGATCCTTAGTGTCCAACCTTACGGCCCCTGTTGTCCGGCCCTTGGACCCCAGTAAGCAGTAGCAGGACTGGAAACTTTTATTTGTAATGCAATAATCGCTACTAGCCTTACGTAACATGCCCCTAGTCTCTCTATGTCTTCTGTAGCATGTATCCAACCACACTTGTAGCAGTCACAAATCATAATTTCCTCTAGAAAGCCTGACAGTCTTCTCTAACAATACACATTAAATATTATGAGCAGTGCTTTAATAAATTCAAGGGCTGCATCCAGGGTCCCCCATGGCTAGTAAGTTGGGAACCACTGGACTAGATGGACCTTTTTTTTTTTTTTTTGCCATCAGTTTATGAGTTTCAGATAGCAACTAAATCAAGCCACTGACATTTACGCTAGGTTCACACCACTGCAGCTGCAACTTGATATGACTTTCAGTGCGATTTTGTAGTGCGCCATTGGTGCGAGCCACACACTCATTCCTCCCCACTTTCTTGGCCTGCAAGACTGCTTGCTCGTATAAGAGTCTGGTATGAATTTTGGGTGGACCTCACACCATCTTTTAAATTATTTTGGCACGAGGTTCCCCTTAAAATCCATACCATATCAGAATGGCCTGGTATGGATTGTGGGGGGACCCCCAAGCTTTATTTTTATGGGCTCCTTTGTTTACATTCAGTTGCTAAAATGTTAGTGGGTGCCGGCTCCTAACAAGCAACACAAAACGCTGGCAAAAATGCATGTACATGCCTTTTGGTGTGCTAGGTTTATGGGGCCAAAATCATGCAGCAACCACATTTAGGTACAGAAGTTAAGTCTTATTGTAAGTTACGTTTAATAAAAATCAACACATTTCAGGGACTTAAGGGGTCCTTCCTCATCAAGGCTTACAAATGTTAGAATAAAATGGATGCTGGACTTGAGTGAAGCAATCCTAAATAGAAGAATCTGCTCCAGATGCCAGTTTTAGGAGTCTTGGCTGTTAAAACTGATGTCTGGTGCATAAGAAAAATAACTATACAAAAACAAACAAGTAGAAGGATGTGTTCTAGATGCTGGATATAGCAGCCTAGGCTTCTAAAACTGGTGTCTGGAGCAGACTCTTTTGCATGATTACTTACGAACATCTTATGGGATCACTCCATACTTTACAATTCCTGCATCTCTTTTGAAGCGCTGATGAAGAGGGGCCATTTTAGCTGCTGAAATGGCCTTTCACAAATGTAACTTCCACTGTATTATAACTTCTGGACTTAAAGTGGATGTAAACCCGAATTTTTTTTTTTTTTTTATGTCATAATATAGAGTATAAGATTTCCTATCATTTGAGGCCAGCCTTGCCACAAAGAGTTAATCCATCTTTGAGCAATCCTCTTTTATTGTTCAGTGAGATAAATCTTGACAAACAGAGAAAAACTTTGTCAAATCCTCCCCCTTGCTGTGAGTGACAGGTGATTTACATATTTCGTGCTCTAGCCTAAGACATGCATTATTTTTCAATTGCCTCCCACTCCTTTCTTCTGCTGCTCTGCCATGATTGGCTGTTCCACACCTCAGCATGATTTGGCATGCTGAAGTCATGTGGTTACTTTCCTGTCTTTTCACTGGATGTTAGAGATCATAGCAGAAGTTCAGTGTAAGAAATACACAGGAGAAATGCATATTGACAAGGGGAGTGTAGAGGTGGGCGGGGAGTCTACTGACATTACGACTCCACCCACCGAGCTCCAGACAACAGACCCACCCACAGAATATGCAGTTTTTAGGGTCTCATAACAGACAGAGGGGAGACATTTGACAGGTAAAGATACATGCAGGAGGCATGTATATCCTTATAAATAACCCCTTATAGATAACCATACACCAGTTTACACAAAACAAGCCCCATCCTACCAGCCATCACTCCTTGGAAAGCTGCCTAAAATGAAAATATACATTTCAACCTTGGCTCTAGCCAATGCTAAAAGAGTTGTTGGAAACAGTTCAGTGCCCCACACCTCCTCTTAAGGCCCCTTTCACACTGGGGTGGTTTGCAGGCGCTATTGCGCTAAAAATAGCGCCTGCAAACCAACCTGAAAGTGCCACTGCTTTGTCTCCAATGTGAAAGCCCCAAGGGCTTTCACATTGGAGCGGTGTGCTGGCAGGACGGTAAAAAAAGTCCTGCTAGCAGCCTCTTTGGAGCGGTGTGTATACCGCTCCTGCCCATTGAAATCAATGGGACACCGCAGCAATACCGCCGGCAAAGTGGCTCTGCAGAGGCGCTTTGCGGTGGTTTTTAACCCTTTCTCGGGCACTAGCGGGGGGTAAAACCACCCCGCTAGTGGCCGAATATCGACAGTAAAGCGGTGTTTTACTGCCAGCGGCGTTTTACTGCTGACGCCACCCCTGCCCCACTGTAAAAGGGGCCTAACTGAATTTAAAACTGACAGATGTTCAATGCCTTTCCTATTCTGTCTTAAACTAGAGAAGAAAAAAAAAATGGGATTTTTGTACTTACCGTAAAATCCCTTTCTCTGAAGTTCATTGACGGACACAGCACTTTAATCTTGACCTTAGGGTTATATTGCCACCTTTAGGATAGGACTAGGCAGAACACAACAAAAAAACAAGCACAGTACTGCCCCAAGGGGTGGTCCTACTGGCTATAACCCCTCACTCTGCTCCCAGCAGCTCAGTTCGTCAAAAAGCAGTACAAACATAAATAGGAGGGGTGGGTGCTGTGTCCGTCAATGAACTTCAGAGAAAGGGATTTTACGGCAAGTACAAAAATCCCATTTTCTCTTTCGTTCATTGATGGACACAGCACTTTAATCTTGACCTTAGGGACGTCCCCAAGCAGTGCCAAAAATGAAGGGTGGGAACACAGAAAAAAACTCCACCCACAACAAAAAGAACTCCCCATCAGAGGAGGCGCAACCTCAGACAGCCACCTGCAAAACCTTGCGGCCGAAGCATGCATCCAAACATGCGCCCACATCGACCTTGTAAAATTTGGTGAAAGTGTGTACTGACGACCAGGTAGCCGCCTTACACACCTGTGAAACGGACGCTTGATCCTGGAAAGCCCAGGAAGCACCAATTGCCCTGGTAGAATGTGCTGTGACGGGAAAAGGAGGTCCCCGCCCCCTTATGGCAGAAGCCTGAACAACAATCTGTCTAATCCACCGAGAAATGGTGGCCGACGAGACCGCCAGGCCCTTCTTCGGACCAGCCACCGAGACAGTCCGACCTCCGGAAAGGAGCCGTAGCAGACAGATACACCCGCAGAGCCCGGACCACATCCAAAGAATGTAAAGCGACCTCCTTGGGATGCGATGGCTGAGGACATAAGGATGGAAGCACAATATCCTCATTTAGATGAAAGGCCGAAATAACCTTCGGAAGAAAAGAGGACGCAGCACTGCCTTATCCTTGTGGAGGATCAAATAGGGAGACTTGCATGATAAGGCTGCCAACTCAGAAACCCGCCTTGCAGATGTAATAGCCACTAGAAAGACTACTTTCTGAGAGAGAGTCAATAAAGGGATCTCCCTAATGTTTTCAAACGGCGGTTTCTGAAGCACCGAGAGCACCAGATTCAGATCCCACGGGGGCAGCGGTGGCATACCAGAGGGGCTTCGTCGAACCCCCTGAACAAACGTACCCACCAATGAGTGAGACGCCAAGGGTTGCTGAAAAAAAAAAAAGACAGCCAAAGCTGATATCTGCCCCTTAATGGTGCTTAATGCAAGCTTCTAATCCACTCCTCGCTGCAGAACAGCGAATATATAGGATCCTGGAAACCAAATATGAACGTGGACGCCACCCCACCTCCTCACACAGGGAGATGTAGGCCTTCCAGGTGCGATGATAATCTTCCGGGAAGAAGACTTTCACACCCTTAGCATAAAGGAAATTACCGAAGCCGACAGCCCTCAGTCCCCCAACACCTGGCTTTCAACAGCCATGCCGTTAAAGCCAGCGACGGTAAAGCAGGGTGGAGAATCGGACCTTGAGACAGGAGATCCTCCTGCCACCGGCAGCCACCAAGGAACATCTGCCACCATTCGTACTATGTTGGCGTACCAAGGACGTCGAGGCCAGTCTGGGGCAATCAGAATCACCGGACTCCCCTCGGCCTCCACTCTGCGCAGCAGATGAGGGAGGAGCCCGAGAGGGAGAAAGGCATAAATTAGCCGATAATGCCCCCATGGGGCCACCAATGCGTCTGACGCATCCGTCCAGGGATCCTTTGACCTGGCCACAAACCTCTGCACCTTCCGATTGAGCCGAGAGGCCAGGAGATCCACATCCGGCATGCCCCACCGTAGGCAAATGAGCTGAAACACTTCTGGATGCAGTGACCATTCCCCCTGGTCCAGCAACTGACGACTGAGGTAGTCCCATCTGCCATTTTTCTACGCCCGGAATGTACACGGCTGACAGAGCCGGCACGCACCGCTCTGCCCACTGTAGGATATGAAAGACCTCCAGTGCCGCCGCTGAGCTCCTTGTCTCTCCCTGATGATTGACATACGCCACTACCATGGTGTTGTTCGACTGGATCCTGACCGGACGACCCTGCAGCCTTTGCGACCATGTGGAGAGGCACCGCCTGATCGCCCGCAGCTCCAGCACACTGATCGGCAGGCGGGATTCTTCCTGCGTCCAATGGTCGTGATCGCCGTCCAATGAAGAGGAAGTTACGATTTCCCGGACCAAAGGGCCGGGGACCTCAGCCACCAGAGAAGCAAAGCCCTGGCTAGCTGGCTCACCCAGATTTGACAATCCAGGGATGTCAGAGACTTGTCTCATTTGGACAGGATCTCTTTCTGCAAGACCCGAGTGTGGAATTGAGCATACAGTACCGCCTTGAAAGTGGCTACCATGAGGCCCAGAATGCGCATGCAAAAACGCAGCGACGACCACCTGCGGGACATCAGTAACCGCACCGCAGATTGGAGAGTCTGCAGCTTGCTTGAAGGAAGAAAGACTCTCGCCTTTGAGGAGTCCAGAATCAACCCCAAGTACTCCAGGCGCTGGGTCGGCAGCAACACCGACTTCTGGAGATTCAACACCCAGCCAAACTCCTGAAGAGTCTGCATGGTGATCGCTACATCCTCCCTTAGTTCTGAGGCAGAAGCTGCTCTCAGTAGGAGGTCGTCCAGGTAACCCACGATCGAGATCTCTCATCTCAGCAACGCCAGAATCAGAGCCAGCACCTTGGTGAAGACCCTTGGTGCCGACGCTAAGCCAAAGGGAAGACCTACAAATTGATAGTGCTCCTCCCCGACTGCAAATCGCATATGGGGACATGCAAGTATGCGTCAATGTCCAAAGACGCCAGGAAATCCCCCTGATGAAGTGCAGCGACCACAGAACGATCCAATTCCATCCTGAACCTCCGAACCTTCACAAAACAATTGAGGGCCTTGAGATCCAGGACCGGACGGACCCCTTCCTTCTTCGTCATTACAAACAGATTGGAGTAAAATCCCCGAAACCTTTCCGACATCGGTACAGGCACTATCACCCCACGCAGTAGTAAGTCCTGCACTGCCCCAAACAGGGCCTCCCGACGAGCCGGAAGATGAAGGTTGGCGGGAAAAAACCTGTCTGGCGGACAAGAAAGAAACTATCTTGTAGCCTGACAAAACCAGCTTGCAGACCCACTGATTGGAAAGAAGAGAAGTTCACCGGTCTGCAAACTCCCGAAGACGACCCCCCCACCTGAGAGTTGGGCGGGGGCGAACCTTCATGCAGAAGCTGATTTGTTTGCAGGCTTGTTCGGCTTGCGATACCAGGGATGCTTTTGTGCCTCAGCGGGCACCTTGTCGGACTGGGAACGCTTCCCCGCTGACACGGGCGGACAAAAAAAGCCACTTCTGAGCGGAAAAAGAGGGCCCCTGTCTACGGCACGGCTCCTTACCCTCTCTGGACTGTGGAAGAAAAGTACTCCGCTGGATGACATTTTTAACAATGTCATCCAGTGAGGCACCAAACAGCCTCCCCACCTTGGAAGGGCAACTCCGTCAGCGCTTTCTTAGATGTCTGGTCCGCAGACCAACACTTGAGCCAAATCAGCCGACGCAGCACTACTGCTGATACCGAGGCTCTAGAAAGCAAAGGGTGCAACAACTTAGCCCATTCAGTAAGTGTTTGTGACACCAAAGCCGTAACTAACACCGGCTGAAGCGCCGACCCCACCACCGTAAACATGGACCGGGCAACCGCCTTGGTCCTTCTGTCGGCAGGGTCCTTGAAAGAGGGGGACCCTTCCACCAGAATCGTGGTCACCTTATTTAACCTAGATACCGGGGGGTTAACAACCGGAGATGTCCATTTTTTCAGAAAACTCTCCTCAAAGGGGTAACGCACCGCCATTCGCCTTGGGAATGAAAAGGCACGCTGTAGGCGTTCCCACTCCTTGTAAATAAACTTATCAAAATAAGTTAGGTAGGGAAACACCTTGGCGGTGCGGACCGGCTTGTGGGACAAAAAAGGGACCAAACATCTGCAGATGCCCCAGCCGTATCCTCTATCTTTAAGGTAACCCGCACCTGCTCCCACTAGCGCTTTTTCCTGCGTTGAAACGGACGCTTCCTCCTCACTGTCCGAAGGGTCATGGTCCGCGACCTCTGAAGTATCAGAACAGGGGACGCCTGCCACAGCGGGGCCCAAGTCTGAAGCAGAGCTTTCCCCGGAAGACAGGGGAGGGGGCGTTTTTTACCCACCTTGCGCCCGCACGCTGCTCCCACCCTGGAAACAAATGATTCCAGGATCGCCGACAGAGCGTCCATGGGCACTGCAGGTACAGGGGAACCGGTTGCTATCACAGGGGTGTCTGGGAAAGAAGCTCCAGTATCCCATGCCATGTCTGACCCACTCTTGCCTGTCACCCAGGGCCTAAGGCAAGAAACAAAAAACGCCTACCCTCCTAGCTGCCACAGACTGAGGGGCCCCCCCGCAGGACTCACCACCCTGACCAAGGCATTGTGCTGTGCTGCTGTCTGTTCTGCCCTCTGCCGGCGTCCAAACCACGAGGTGTTCTGTGTCAGTTTTGCACTGTTCCTGGCTTAAACAGCCACCCAGCGCTAGAGAACTAACAGAAACCGTCCCCCGTGGCTACAAGAAAATGGCCGTCGGCCCCCTCAGACATAAGCGCGCCGGGAAAATGGCTGCCACGCTCCAAGAAAAGGGCAGCGGTTCCCATGGCGACCATTCCCCCTGCATGGCGGCAAACGAAGGTAAAAAACGAAGAGAAAAACAAGGGGAACAAAAGGTAAAAAACAAAAGGTAAAAAAAAAACAAGGGGAACAAACGAACGACAGCACAACCCCCTGCCAGGACCCAGTCACCACCCGGAGGACCCCGGGCCAGGTAAGTGCACCACACCCCCCACGCAGCACCCCCTTTGGATGGGGAGGAGGGAAAGAGGCAGGGAGAGAGGAAAGGGAGAGAGAGACCCCCTAATTGACCCCTCAGAGAGTGCCCAGCTGCTCCATCCTGCCTAAACAGGTGGAAACATACTTACCCCTCCTGCAGGGACTGCTGGACGCACTCCACGGACAAACCCATCTCCCGCATAATACAGAGTGGCTGTCGGCCATGGGAACACTGTGACCTGGACAGCAGTAGCCCGGTCATATGTGTGCCCCAGAGCATAACGCTCACCGGCCGATCCGGATCAGAATGCGCGGCCGACCCAGCGCAGAGCTAAAGTCTGCACGTGCTCGATGGCCAGGCTGGGGAGACTACCAGGGTCTATATTATCCAGCCTGTCACCCAGCCTGGCTGTTGATTGTAGATCACAGGAAGAAAAAACAAAAACAGCAAAAAAAAATTTCAAAGACCACTGATCCCTACAGGTAGCAAGGTCATTCTCCTAGACTAAGCAGAAAAAAAGTGAGCTGCTGGGAGCAGAGTGAGGTGTTATAGCCAGTAGGACCGCCCCCTGGGTGGTATTGTGCTTTTTTTTTTTGTTGTGTTCTGCCTAGTCCTCTTCTAAAGGTGGCAATATATCCCTAAGGTCAAGATTAAAGTGCTGTGTCTGTCAATGAACGAAAGAGAAAAAAAAAAGAAGATTGACTGGAGCTGTACTTTAATGTTCATAACTTGCTTGCAGTCAGCTAGCTTGCATCTTGAAAGAGTACCATTGTTACCCAAGAGAGCTGAAAATGATGCATCGATTCAAATATTTAGGGAATCATTAGCACGTCATTAGCATGTTTAGAAAATGAGCTACATGAGATAGCAGTAGAGCATTCCAAAATATCCAGTTGTAGTCTCCATTCTATATCTTGGAGTGGCCATTCAATAAGTGGAACACATGGGCCAGTACTCTTATGAAGGGAGTTTGTATATTCTGTAGGACAAGTGCTAAGCAACGTTCTATTGATAAGGTTCCATCCTGTCAAATTTGGTGCAGAAGGATAAAAGGCCTTTAGCTGCATTTTGCCATGTATGAGATTCGTGTTCATGCCTTAATCAAGAAAAAAAAAAGTAACCCCCAAGTATTAGCACATCTATACACATTAACCTAATTGCTTTCAATTCTGTTAACTTGTTGAGATCCGCTTTATAGCTGAATGACGGCTACAGCGCAGATCTGCTTTGCCAGGAGGCCGTCTATTGACATCCTCCCCTTTCTAAGCTGGCCACGCACCCCTGAAGGGGGTCACAGATGCGAGTAAGGGGCCAATCCCGGCCCCTTACCACGTGGTCAGCTGTCAGCCAATTACAGCTGATCACGTGATGTAAACAAAGGCTCGGTAATCGTTTTTCTTCTCACGCTGACAGAAAAAAAGTCGATCGCAGGCTTCTGTTTGCAGGGACATTGGTCCCAAAAAGGAAGAGCCTCTGTGCTCACCAGTACCACCTGCCAATGCCAGCAATCAGTGCCCACCAATCAGTGCCCACAAGTGCCACCTATCAATGCCCACCAGTGGTGCCAATCAGTGCCACCTATCAGTGTCACCTACCAGTGCCCATCACTGCCACCTATCAGTGCCACCTATAAATGCCTATCAGTGCCCCCCATCAGTGTCGCCTTATCAGTGCCCATCAGTGCAGCCTATCAGTGCCCATCAGTGTAGCCTCATCAGCGTACATCAATGAAGAAGAAAAATTACCTGTTTGCTAAATTAACAAAATATAAAACGGTTTTGTATTTTTTTTTTTTTTTAATCGGTCTTTAATTTTTTTTTTTAACAAAAAATGAAAAACCCAAAGGTGATCAAATACCACCAAAAGAAAGCTCTATTTGTGGGGAAAAAAATGATAAAAATTTAATTTAGGTACAGTGTTGTATGACCGTGCTAAAAGCTGAAAATTGGCAGGAGGGGGGTTTAGGTGCCCAGTAAGAAAGTGGTTAATGTATATTGAGGCATTAATAGGTTGGAGCAAGACTACATAATATAGAGGAACCTTGACATAGTCTTGAAGCTTCCACATGTGCTTGCAAATGTATGCTTCAAAGATCTGCATCTACATAGAACACATGCAGCTTAGGCCTTAGAGTAACGGTAAACTGTGAAACAGACTACTGTATTTTGCTATAACTACACTGTTATATTGTAAAACATGCCTATATGTAGCCAAAATGTGGGCCATAAAAAGCAAACACCAAGAAGCAACACTTTAATGGCTTCAGAATATTAAGTTACAGGTGGGTATAACTCGCTCACTTTGCACATCAGTGCCATTTTCCATATCGTCCTCATCTGGGTTATCAGGACTTCTGTTTCTGAAGTTTCTCTCTTCTAGTTGGCTCTTCAGTCTTTTAATCTGAGGTGAAAGAATTGTCAAATGTCGGCATTGAGCTCAGTATTAAAAAATAATATTAAAGTAATATTATAAATATGTTGACATAATAAAGTCAAAAGGAACATAACCACAGTACATTTGATACATTTGGGGCCATTTACTTTCTTCAGATATTTGCAAACCGTGAGTAACTGTTGATCAATGAGTGTTGAGATTAGTGCATTTCAGCCTCACTGACTGCTTTAAAGTGGTTGTAAATCCACTTTTTGGACTTCTACCTATAGGTAAGCCTAGAATAAGGCTTACCTATAGGTAGTGGAAATGTCTCCTAAACGTGCGCCGTTTAGGAGATATTTCACTTGTAGTCCGCCAGAAATTCCAACGGCACATGTGCGGGGAAGAAACTAAACGAAATGCCGTCGTTAATCGCGGCTTCCGTGCGCATGCGCGGGAGTGACATCACATGGCTCTGGCGAATCACAGAGCCGGAGTCCGCAGCCTGGAAGGAAGAGGGCCAGAAGATGGACGCTGCCCACACAGGAGACATCGCTGGATTATTTTGCGGGTAAGTGGCACATAATGGGCTAGTATGCGATGCATACTAGCCCATTATGCTTTTCATTTGCAGGCTGCAACAGTGAGCAAAAGAGGAAGTAAAACCCATCAGGGTTTACTTCCTCTTTAAGGAATAACTTCACTTTTGTTGAGAAAAAAACAAACATCCCCCTCTTGGTGATCTGTGTACGTTGCAGGGATTTTAACAAACTTTGTTGCAGATCCACACCTTTTGTTATTTGGAAAAAGTCAATGTGCAAAGTAAATCTGAATGGGAGTGGTTTTATAATTATCAATCAGCGGCTGCTCCAGCAGAGTTCTAAATGAGGAAAGTGGCAAGGTCTGTACCCTTTCAGACGTGATTTCCCTTTGGGAGTATATCACCAAAAATGACATTTTTGCTGCAGGGGATGCCAAAAATCTGATTTGTATCTTAGTGCAGACTTCTGGGGAAATCAGTAAGCCAATCACACAAAATCAGGAAATTACATTTGCAGGGGGCGCTCTGTACACAACCTGTATACACAACGCCTCCAGGTAGCCATGTAGCATTTTACAAAAAATTACAGCGCTGCAGATTGAAAATGAAAGGTAATTTTCAATAACATTCAATTACAATATGACTTGATTGGCAATTGTATACACTATATATTTTTTTTATTGCTAATTTTTCTCCCACAGAAGAAGTGGAATTACCCTTTAAATACTTTTGAATGCATATGCTAAAATCTATCGGAAAATTGCAAGAAAAAAAATAAAACATGCCAGTGTTCTATCAGATTACCACACTCTGTCAGATCATACAACCGAAAGTGACGTTCGGACCACAAAATAATTACTGCGCATGCGCAATGCATTCCACTTTGTGATCTTATGGGTAGCGGTAATCTGATAGAACACCCATGTGGGCAGCTTACTACACCCAAATCTTGAATTTCAGAGTAATTTTAGCAACAAAGTGAGCGTATATAAATAAAAATATTACATTGATATCGGTAATGCTGTTTGGATATTTCATTTTGAAAGCCCTAAGGATTAGCGCTAAGCAGTGAGGGGTGTACCAACATGGCCTCTGCCTCCTTCCTACTGCTGGCGTCCAGCTTCTTTGAGGCCCCGTTCACACCTATGCGAATTAGATGCGGCTTACACCGCATCCAATTCACAGGACATTTTAAAATACCTTCATTTGAATACATTTGGTTCACATATGTGCATTGCATTCACACTGCGCATTGTCCAAAAAAAGTGTGCGTTTTCTGGGCATTGCGGTGCGAATTACAAGCACATTATCTATTATGGGAACGTATCTGATTCGCAGATGCATTCCATTGTGAACAGACATTCTCTCCTTCTCCTCACTACACCTCCCCCTCTCCCTGCTCAGCTGAGCCACAGATAGAACGGAGATGCAACGCTGAACAGCTGCTTTTTCTCTTCGCAGAGAAAATGTAGCTGGAATTCTCACCGGACTGGTGTAAACCCGGCCTTAAAAATGTAACATCCAAACAGAATCACAGATGTCAATATACTATATTTATATACGCTCACTTACCGCTTCCAGGCAGATCATCAAGTGTTTGGAACGCATAGCACATGCGCAGTAAGAATTTTTTGGTCAGGACGTCACTTCCGTTACACGATCTGACGAGTAGCGGTAATATGATAGAACACCGGAAAATGTTATATTTGTATAAATGATCGACATGATGAGGAAAAATTTGGTGGACATTACCAGTAGTTAGAGGTTCAGTGTACATATGAACATATTACAATGTATTGATTTGTTCAGAATTTTACTTATATTACATGGTAACTTAAAGTGTTGTGTTTTAAAGCACAGTACAAGTCATGTTTGGTTTTAATTAAACTGAACCTGCAATCCATTTTAATATTTTAAAATTAGGGGCCCATTTACACAGATTCTTTGCACTGCACTGCACAAGTTTAGCATTCAGCTATTCTGTTCATAAAACAATGCTGTCTACAGTGTGTATGGGATGCAGTGTAAAATCTACATAAAAACAGATGGATTGATGCAATCTGCAAATCTCAAAAACCCATATTTTATTCACAATAGAAAACCTATCAAATGCTTAAACTGAGAAACGTACCATTTTAATAAAAAAAATAGGGTCAATTTTGAAATTGATGGCAGAAACACTTCTTAAAGTTGTGACAGGGCCATGATTACCATGGTGTAGCACCCCCTCTTCTTTTAACAACTCTCTGTAAACATCTGGGAACTGAAGAGACCAGTTGTGGGAGAGGAATGTTGTTCCATGCCTGATATAGGATTCTAATTGCTCAACAATCCTGGGTCTTCTTGGTCATATTTTGGTTTCAAGATGCGCCAAATATTTTCATCTGGTGAAAGGTCTGAACTAGCACCCAGACTCATCTACTACAAAGCTATGGATGTTGTCATAGATGCAGTATGCATTTTAGCATTGCCCTGCTGAAATATACAAGGCCTTCCCTGAAAAAGATGTGTGGATGTGAGCATATGCTGCTCTAAAACCTGGATATATCTTTCAGCATTGATGGTGCCTTTCCAGATGAGCAAGCTGCCAATTCCATACGCACTAAGGACCCTCCCATACCATCAGAGATGCAGGCTAGTGAACTGAGTGCTGGTAAACCAGAAGGTCCCTCTCGCTTTCGTCCGGAGGATGCAGCTCTCATGGTTGCCAAAAAGAATGACAAATTTCAATTAGTCTGACTACAGAATAGTTTTCCACTTTGCAACAGACCATTTTAACCACTTCAGCCCCAGAAGATTTCCCCTTTAATGACCAGGCCATTTTTTGCGATACAGCACTGCGACGCTTTAACGGACAACTGCGCGGTCGTGCGACATTGTACCCAAACAAAATGTATGCCCTTTTTTTCCCCACAAATAGAGCTTTCTTTTGGTGGTATTTAATCACCTCTGTGGTTTTTATTTTTGCACTATAAACAAAAAAAAGATGATAATTTTTGGAAAAAAAATATATCTATATTTTGTACTTTTTGCTATAATAAATATCCCAAAATTTAAAAAAAAAAAAAACAAAAAAAAAATTTTCATTAGTTTAGGTTGATATATATTCTTCTACATATTTTTGGTAAAAAATAAATATATAAATAAATCGCAATAAGCGTATATTGATTGGTTTGCGCAAGTTATAGCGTCTGCATGGGATAGATTTATGGCATTTTTATTATTATTTTTTTGTACTAGTAATGGCAGCAAGCTGCGATTTTTAGCGGGACAGACATTGCGGCAGACAATTCGGACACTTTTTTGGGACCATTGACATTTATACAGCGATCAGTGCTATAAATAGCCACTGATTACTGTATAAATGTCACTGGAAAGGAAGGTGTTAACACTAGGGGGCGATCAAGGGGTTAAATGTGTTCCCTGTGTGTTCTGAGGGGGGATGTGGCTGACTAGAGGAAGAGAGAGATCTTTGTTCCTACTTAGTAGGAACACACGATCTCTCTCCTCTCCCGACAGAACCGGATTTGTGTGTTTACACACACAGATACCGGTTCTCGCTCTGTCACGAGCGATCGCGGGTGCCCGCCGGGCACATGCATCGGCTCCGGGGACACGCTGCGGGCGTGCCGCCGGCCTCCTACAGCTACGACGGCTCACTCAGGGAATCGGTTAAATAAGCTTTGGCGTGAAAGACAAAAACAGAATATTCCATAGCAGAACTCACCAACCAGTCTGCCAAATGCGTGCTAACGAAACCCCTGTATTTAACGCAGACTGTTGGACACGTTAATTTGGTCAGTTGGCAGACTGGTTGGTGAGTTGAGCTATGGAATATTCTGTTTTTGTGTTTCATGTGATAGCCCTTCCATGTGCTCCTTGCTGTCAAGGCCAGTTATAGGTGGGGGCAGGGGCCATTTGTTTGTTACTGGTATATATTGGTCCGTGGACACACTGTACACCTTTTCTGCCATTGTGCTCTTGCTGGGTGTCCAGTGTGCTCCTGTTCCTTTAAGGGGGATTGGGCTGCCTCCAGGCCCACCTGCCCCTCATCTATCCATTTGGTGCATGTGCTTCCATCATGGAGACGCTTATACATTCAGCAGTGTTAGGACTGCAAGCATACACTGGGTGCGGTGAAGAGGCCTTGCAGCTTATGCATGCATTTGCAAATGCGTGCTAACTAAACTCCTGTTTTTAACGCAGACTGTTAGGTTAATTTGGTCAGTTGGCAGACTGGTTGGTGAGTTGAGCTATGGAATATTCTGTTTTTGTCTTTCATGTGATAGCCCTTCCATGTGCTCCTTGCTGTGAAGGCAAGTTATAGGTGGGGGCAGGGGCCATTTGTTTGTTATAAATAAGCTTTGGTCCAGAGAGGATGGTTGCATTTGAGTCATGTTCAGATATGGCTTCTTCTTTGTACGATAGAGGTTTACCTTGTTTACAGACAGTGATTTTTGAAAAGTATTCCTGAGTCCATGCAGTGATGTCCATTACAGAATCATGCCTGTTTTTAATGCAGTAAAGCCTGGGACTCACAGGCATCTAATAGTGCCTTTTGGCCTTGTCCCTTGCGCACAGAGATTTCTCCAGATTCTCAGAATCTTTTGATATTATGTACTGTAGATGATGACATTTTTAAAGTATTTGCAATAAGTAACATTATTCTGAAAATTTACAATTTTTAAATGCAGCTTTGCACAGATCGGTGAACCTCTGCCCACTGATATGATGCTCTTTTTATACCTAATCAAGTCACTGACCTGTTGCTAATTAACCTAATTAGTTGCAAAATGCTCTTCCTTGTTAGTACCACGTACTTTGCCAGCTTTTTGTTGCCCTGTCCCAACTTGTTTGAGACTACTGGTGTAGTAGCCATCAGTTTCAAAATTACCTTATTTTTTTCCTAAAAAGGTACATTTTAAACATTTGATATGTTTTCTATTGGGAGTTAAACATGGGTTTATGAAATTTGCAAATCATTACATTTTGTTTTTATGAAGATTTTACACAACTTTTTTGGAATTGAGGTTTTAAGTTCCATACCCAAGAGCCTTTCTACATGCTAAGTTAGATCTGTCATGGTGTGAAGTATACTGAGAAATGACACACAGTTACAGTTTTAGGAACTGTATCCAATTAGTCTTGCCTTACCTGCTCTAGGAAGGATTCCCTCTCATCCATTAATTTCTTCATCCTGATTTCTTCAAATAGAAAATACAGTCAGAAAGGGAAGTTAAGAATGGAGAAATTGGGGGAGATTAGGAGGGAATTTGAATGGAAGGTTGAACAAAAATTATTCCAGTAAGTATATAACTGTGAAAACTTAACGTGCAAGTTGACACTGACACGCCAATCCCATTTACGTTTTTTAGTAGAGGATTTATACATTTTGTTGAAAATCAGGCTAGACTGAAGGAGACATTAATACATAAAGCAAGCATGAGTACATGCATGTGTGTTGTGGCATTTTTAAATGTTTAATCAGTCAAGTATTCATAAATGTGATGAACAGCTATTATGTTAAACTCTTGGAAAACAGAAAAATGCACCATTGCAAAAAAAGATATACAGTGAGAGAAAAAAGTATTTGACCCCTTGCTGATTTTGTATGTTTGTCCACTGACAAAGAAATGATCAGTCTATAATTTTAATGGTAGGTTTATATTAACAGGGAGAGACAGAACAAAAAAATCCAGAAAAATGAATTTCAAAAAAAGTTAATTGATTTGCATTTTAATGAGTAACATAAGAATCTGATCCCCAGTCAGCAAGATTTATTGCGCCCAGGTGTTTTCTATACAGGTAACGAGCAAAGATAAAGAGCACTCTCTTAAGTCTCGGTTCACACTGGGACGACTTGTCAGGCAACCTAGGTCGCCTGACAAGTAGCGTCCCGTTCAGTACAATGGAACCGTTCTAATCGGATCGACGCAAGTCGCTCCGACTTAGAAAAAGGTTCCTGTACGACTTTGGGGGCGACTTGCATAGACTTCTATACAGAAGTCGTTTTGCAAGTCGCCCGGGCAGTCATGTGCAGGTCGCCTCGGTGAGGCGACCTGCAAGTCGTGCTGCCTCTGGTGTGAACCGAGGCTCAAGGGAGTGCTCCTAATCTCAGTTTATTATCTGTATAAAAGACACCTGTGCACAGAAGCAAATCAGGTTCCAATCTCTCCACCATGCCTAAGACCAAAGAGCTGTCCAAGGATGTCAGGGACAAGATTGAAGACCTACACAAGGCTGAAATGGGCTACAAAACCATCGCCAAGCAGCTTCGTGAGAGGGTGATAACAGTTGGTGTGATTATTCGCAAATGAAAGAAACACAAAATACATGTCAATCTCCCTTGTTCTGAGGCTCCATGGAAGATCTCACCTTGTGGAGTTTCAATGATAACGAGAACAGTGAGGAATCAGCCCAGAACTACACGGGAGAATCTGATCAATGATCCCAAGGCAGCTGGGACAATAGTCACCAATAAAACAATTGGTAACACATTACGCCGTCAAGAACTGAATTCCCGTAGCGCCCGCAAGGTCCCCCTGCTCAAGAAAGCACATGTACAGACCCGTGCAAAGTTTGCTAATGAACATCTGAATGATTTCAGAGGAGAACTGAGTGAAAGTGTTGTGGTCAGATGAGACCAAAATCAAGCTCTTTGGAATCAACTCAACTCACCGTGTTTGGAGGAGGAGGAGGAATGCTGCCTATGACCCCAAGAACACTATCCCCACTGTCAAACATGCAGAAGGAAACATTATGCTGGGGGGGGGGGGGGGGGGTTCTGCTAAGGGGACAGGACAACTTCACCACATCAAGAGGGATGATGAACTGGGCCATGTAGCGTCAAATCTTGGACGAGAACCTCCTTCTCTCAGCCAGGGGATTGAAAACGGGTCTTGGATCAGTCGACCAGCATGACAATGACCCAAAACACATGGCCAAGGCAACAAATGAGTGGCTCAAAAAAGCACATTAAGGTCTTGGAGTAGCCTAGCCAGTCTCCAGACCTTAATCTCATAGAAAATATGTGAAGGAAGCTGAAGGTTCAAGTGACCAAACGTCAGCCTTGAAACCTTAATGACTTGGAGAGGATTTGCAAAGAGGAGTGGGACAAAATCCCTCCTGAGATGTGTGCAAACATGGTGGCCATCTACAAGAAACGTCTGACCTCCGATTGCCAACAAGGGTTTTGCCACCAAGTACTAAGTCATGTTTTGCAAAGGGGTCAAATACTTATTTCACTCATTAAAATGCAAATCAATTTATAACTTTTTCGAAATGCGTTTTTCTGGATATTTTTGTTATTCTGTCTCTCACTGTTAAAATAAAGTTACCATTAAAATTATAGACTGATCATTTGTCAGTGGCCAAACGTACAAAATCACCAGATGATTAAATACTTTTTTCCACTCACTTTGTGTGTGTAATATATATATATATATAAAAATTTAGCCATTTTACCTGCCAAAGTTTTTGAGATTAACGTAGCCTAGTCAGAACGAGGAAGACATGGCTTTGATTTTCCTCCTGCCAGCTTGGTACCTCTCAGCATGTGAATGTAGGACACCTAATTGGCTGCATGCACTGTCCCCTACCTCACCTACTGCTGTACAGCACATTACAAAACACAGATATCAAGTTAAATTTAGGTATTTATAGTACACCACCTAAATGTCAAAAAAGTACTGGTTTTAATACATAGATAACTGCATTTGTTTTCTTTTCTGAATATCCGACTAGAGTTCAACTTTCAAAAGAAAGCTTGACATGAGGTAAGGTGGGATAGGAATTCAACCTGGATACCTATAGAATCAGGCACCAAGATGTTGCAGTTCCAGATGATTTTCTTTTAGTAAGGGATTGTGTCAGAATTTGAGTGCATTTTTATCTCTGTGCATTCAACCTGGACAGCTGTCCAAACATCTAACAGATTCATCATTGTATTCACAATAGTTGCCCACCTAAACATTCGCACGATTAATCGATACTTATTCAATGCTACTTTTGAGCAGCAGAGATTAGAAGAATGTTTAATCAACCCTAAATCCTATATCAAATCGGTTACTATAAAATATGTACGGTTGCAGAGTTGGGAATGCCTCGGCTGCTTATGATTGGCCTATAACAGTGACAGCCTCCTAGTGTCACAGTTTGCTTGAGTATGCTGTGAAGTTCATTTCCCTGGATAATCAGATGTCTGGCTCATGGAAGCCCGAGTATTTGTAATAAAATGTTAACAATCCAGCACCGCAAGTTAAAAAGTGGCACTAAACTCTCTCAGTCATCATGAACTATTTTTAATCCATAAGCTTCTAGCATTAGTAAATAAAGTAGAACATAAATATATATTTTATATATACACACACACATTTCTTCGGTTGCTTCCTGGTTTCTGGCTTAGTGCAAAATGATGTCCCAGGAGTCATCATGGGCAGCTTTTTTTTCCCCTTTATCAGGATTAGAGGAGGAAGCGGCTTACTCAGCTAAACGCACCCTCCTGCCTGCATGCCCGAGGTAAGGGTGTGGTGTTAGGATAGAGTTTAGTTCTGTTTAATTAATAGCGCTAAGCAGCAGGTTTTTACCATCCACTCACAAACTGACAATTGATTATCAGGTGATGGCATTGTCAAGGAGGAGGCAATAGACTGAAGTAACTTCACAGCATACATAACATTTTTCAGAAAATTGTCTCTGAAGTTTGTCTCTGGGCACATGGACATATTGGGGCTGTTTGGCTCTACAGTCTGCCTGACACTACAGTTTATACTATTTTGTACAACTCAGGCTACATTCACACTGGGGCCAGTGTGAATAGTAGCGGCAGGAATAAGATTTCTGCTGCGGCTCTCAGCGGCTAAGTGTGGCTGCTAGCCGTTTTCACTATAGAGACAGGTCGCTGGCACCACAGCTATTTGCAACTCTCTGCACAACCAGCGATTACCTGCAGTGAATGCTGCTCAACATTTTGTGACCTGTCATTGTAGTGAACGGGGACGGCAGCTGCACCAGCTGCTGAGAGCCGCGGCAGGAGTCTAGTTCCTGCTGCTACTATTTGCAAATGCCCTAATAGTCAGTGTGAATGTAGCCTAAGACACGGAGGCATAAAAGCTCTGGAATTGATCATTTTCAAGCTATTCAGGAAACCAAAAACTGTACCACTATATACTTCTTTTCCTCACAGTACAGTAAGGAAAACAAATCTCAAATCTACCAATATTCAACTAAAGCCTAGGACACACTTTTGTTTTGTGTTTTTGTTTAACCCACCAGGTGTTTGTACAGTGATCTCCCCCCCCCCCCCCCCCCCGCTGAACTATTGTGTTCTAACAGGGGGACTCCCTGCCAGTAAGAAAACACTGGTCAGTACTCTCAGCCAGATTCCAATCGGCAGACCTTTTTCGGTCATGCCCCTTCGACAGAAGCTGATCCAACATATGTTCTGTACACGCGGGCTGAATGTCGGCTGGTTTCTATTGAACCGGCCGATGCCGCCTGACATTTGATCCGTGTGTATGGCCCTTAAGTGAACTTTTCCTTATCCTGAGCAGTCCAGGATTTCTCCACTTAGCACTGTAGCAGTCTATCTGCATCTCAGGTAGTTTCAGTGTAGGGTGGTTTATCAGATTGTCCTATCTTAATGTCATGTGGTTTGAGTATTATGTGGTCTGAATGTCCTGTGGTCCATCTGAACATCAGGTGCACAACAAGGAAATAGAAACACACACTTAAATGCAATGTGCTTGACAAATGGAATAAGAAAAACACCCAAAGAATAAAAATGCTTTATTTCCATTATATACAGCCTGAGACAGCAATACAGTTTCTTATCCAAAATCTTATATTGATAAACTCCCCCCATTTCAGCAGCGGATTCTGTTTGTAACAGACAGTGTATACATAAGCAAAGCTGACTTATCATGTGAGTGTCTGCAGTGCAAAGAGGGCGTGGTCAGTGCATATAGTACGAAAGCTTAATTTGCAAAGCTGACCATCATCGATTAGACATTTAAAAGCAAACTGAACACCACATCTCTGCTAAACTGCAGGAATAAAACTTACAATTTAACCATTGTTAAAGCGATTTTTCAGTCTTTCAAAAAAAAAAAAAAAAGCTTAGCGGCTACAAACTACTACTACAGCTGCTGTTTTCGTCCCACCACAGGCCGGTTCTTCGCCTGTCTTCAGGTCCTCAATGCCAGCATGTTTACTAAGGGAAGCCAGCTGTGACTGCTTGTGGCTTCCCATTGCGCTGAGCTTTGTGAATGGACCCGCAGCATTCTGGGACCTGTGACGTGTCTCACAAGGAGGGGGTGGGTGAAAAGTGGGAGCTGGTACCTGCTTAAACTAGGTGCCTGCTCCCCAAAATGAAAAAAAAAAAACTCCAAAAGTGGGAAAAGAGGGAGAAAGGAGGTATTAAATCGGAACTTCAGCTGATGATGTATGTTGAGCTTTATAAAAGACAGCAACTGTATTCTACCACAAGGTGGTGACACAATATTACATGGAATGATCTTTTAAGTACAGATTGCCAGATAATCACAAATTGTTATTAGAAATCTGCACTGCAATTAAAAACTATAGAAAGATTTTTGTTTAGACTACAATTCTTTTTCATAAGAATGAGGGGCTGTACATGTTATAAATATTAATACTACACAGCACATTACAGCAGCAAGACAGATTTTTAAACATATTCTAGGTATATGCCAATAAAAGGCTACAATCAGGTAGGGACTGGATGATTTAACAACGCTGTAATAATAAAAGAAGTAGAAAAATAGAAGCCACACTGCAGTTGCATGCATGTAATAGAATTATTATAAATCCAAGATTTGCATACCAACGTCAGCATGAGTATAACACAGTTATGCATATGGAATAAGATCTTTTATTGAATTATTGTTGAAAAGAGGTCTATATTCTGCTATGTATCTCATAAGTTTATGAAACTGTGACTGCTAGGATCACTAGGCAGTGCATAGTGATGGTCTGCAGAAGGGCAGTAAAGCTTGACTGACATAAGATGATAAAAATGAGCACTACTATATTCGCAGAGCTGTTTTTCTTTTTTAATAATGAGTGAATTTAATTTTTGTGGTTAAAAGCAGCTAACAATCAGGCACAATCCTAAAACCAATAGTCATACTGAGAACGAAAGAGGCTTTGCTAGGCTGGAAAAAAGGAGTAATTTGACATTTTTTACTTATACTAAATGTGATTCTTGTATACATTATTGGTGCCTATAAAAAATACAATAAAAAAAATTTAACAGAGAATGTAAAGTTTGCAATAGTAGTTAAAAACAGGTGCACATTTTTATGACACTTTCAAATATTTCTGCGGTTTTAAATGTACTGTAATAGGCTGCCAGCATCTGAACAGTTATTTGCACTTCTTAGTAAACCCTGAATATTATATATTCCAATTCCACAAAAATGGATTTCATAGTCTATTTTTGTGCATTGAAGGTAAAATTAACATGGAATGCAAGATTATGACAATACAATGATCCAGTGACAGGTATATAAAATAAATAACCCTTTCCCACACTATACTAATTTGTTCTTTTTTTGCAATTTAAGACTAAATTTTGTAACAGTGTAAGAGATTTTATAACACAAAAGAAACTAGGTTCCTCTGCTCAACAGAGGAACCTTCATAAAATGGAAATTAGGATTTATAGGGCATAGCAATTAAGGCACTTAAAGAATGTAATCTATAGTTCATCTTAATAAGGTTCTACAAAGAACAATGGTTATGTCCATATTGGAGTAACCCATAACAACCAAACTTCACTCCACCAGTTCAAAATACTTAAATATTATTTCTAGCTGGATGCTGTGGGTTACTACTGCACTTTTCTTTATTAAAAGGGTTAGTTCGCATTTTTTGCTGACATACAAACCTCTGTAGGCATTAGTGTCCTGAATATATTAAAACACAATACTCTTTTTGTAAAAACATTTTTTTTTCTTTCTTTTTAGCTGATCGTTACACTGCTCTCCCCTCCCCATCCTGCAGATGGCAGGATGAAGAGCGGAAGGCAATGAAATGAGCAGCTGAAAAAGTAAGCACCCTTTAACAAAAAGCAGCTCTGCATGTTAATGTATCGACACTGTAATGCATAGGGAGCTTTGTGGCAGTCAGTAAAGGCAAACAAACCCTTTAAATAAGAATATAAATATATTCATTTTGTCAAAAAAATCGTGCAACAGAGCTAGAAAGTGAGCCATAGTAATCTAGAATACATTAAAAAAAATTACGATGATATATACCATATTGCACAAAGAAGAAATACAAGTGCAAACCAATAAAAATGATTCAAAAGGAATGAGCGCAAACAGATAAATAATTCTCTCTCAACCCTGGGCTGCAGTAAAACAGTGGAATAACCATCCTGGGGCCTGTTTTTACTTTAAAGTTTGAAAAAGAAGTTTCAGAATGTTATACCCATAGTGCAGGGATGTGTTCACAACAGACACGGCAGCTAAAGTGTAAAGGAATTAGTGCAATTGGGAAAACTGTTGAGGATATTCAGCGGTGCCACAAGGGGTTTACATAGCATTAACTATCTTTTTCTTTTATTCATGAAACCACACAGTCTTCTTTATTTTTGCCTTTTCCTTTTCTGACAGCTTTATCTGAGCTGTCCTCCATTCGTATGTCATCTGTAGATCCATGGTCCACTGATGATCCCAATGGTAGACTTTCTCCAGTGTATTTTTCACTTCGTACCGCCACACCTTCATTGTCATTATCATCAGATTCTTCCCCCTCCGGTGTAGACTCGCCCTCACTACTTACAGTCTCACTGGAAACAGAGTCTTTTGGGGCTTCTGCAACAACTGGAATGTTGTCAATTGTGCTCTCACTGGATGATGATCCGTCTGGATGATCAGAGGTTTTGTCTTGTTTCTCTTCTTGCAATAACTCAGTTCCTGGTGCATCTGGGAAGACCGGATTTGTTTTTTCATTTATGGTCTCACTCTTGTCACACACTGGACGATCAGAAATTTTGTCTAGGTTTCCTTCATCTAATACCACCGTGTCTGGTGCATCTGAGAAGACAGTATTCATTTTTGCATTGCTTCTCTCACTCTCGTCATACACTAGAGTGTCAGGAAATGTGTTTTCTTCCCTTTTATCCAATAACTCAGCCCCTGGAAAATCTGGGAATGCAGTATTCATTTTTCCATTCTTCTGACTTCCTAGATTAGCAAGAATGCTTCCAGCCTCTGTTGTACCTTTGTGTTGGTCTAGGTGACTAATGCTATCCTCTTCACTATTTCTTAGTGCTTCATTCTTAACTGCGCTTTGCATGTTACTTATAATACAAGGCTCTGAAACCTCACCATAGTTATTGTTTTCACGGTCTACCAGTTGTTTCTCTTCTTTTATAAGCTGGATGTCTTGCGATGACTGCTCAGGAGAAGCATCAGTGTTTTTCCTCTCAGCTACATCATATGCATCAGTGTGAACGGTTGCCTCTGCAGATACGGACTCCTCAGAAGATATGTCGTTTGTATTACTATCTTTTTTTTCCGTGTCATCCTCTCTGCTCTCTAACTCTGGCTCAACAAGAACAGACTGTTCCTCATGCTTCACCTCCTCCTTACACACTTCATGTTCTATAGCTGTAGCTTTCATCTCATCAGCAGTACTCCCTTCTGAATCATCCTGACTAGAATCATCAGAGCTGCTTGTTTCATGTTCATCTTGCGTATCTTTATGGAGGTCACCTACATTATCTGTAATGATGACAACATTGTCTCTACAATCTGAAACCTCCAAAGTTCCATTTTTGGGAACTCGGTTACTTTCAATAGATGTGCTCTGCACACCTTGGTCTTCTTCCTTATTTAAGTCTTGTTGGCTGATGTTATAGTCATCACTCCTAAAATCACCCACAGAAACTACATATTCTTCACTGAACTGATCAGCTACTAAAGGAGACTGAACAACATTTTCCAGAGCATCTTGGAAGACATCATATTCTACTGGGCTTGTGTTCCTCTGGTCCACTGTTGTCTCTTTAGGCATCTCTGAAAAACATATTTCTAAATCCTCTTTGTGTACATTTTCTGGAGCATGTTCATCCACCACCATTTCACATTCATTACTTGTTGATGTTGAATCAAGTGGCAGACCTCCATGATGCTCTAAATCTGTTTGACAGCCACTGAGGGTACCAACAGTATTTACATCATCATTTGAATTGTGAGTAAATTCTTGAATGATTTGCGCTTTCATTTCATCTCCAACCTCTGCATTCAGTGGTGATTCTGATGAAGCAGTCAGTAGTACTTCCTGATTGGCCTCCTCAGTCTTGGAGGGGGGAATTTCACCCACCACTGACATAGTTTCCTTTTTCTCCACTGCTTCCTCTGAGGGGCCTAAAAAACCATGGACAAGAAAATGAAGTATCTGCACAATATCTAAACCCACCTGCCCAAAAGAGCTCAGAAAGAGACAGAGCAGAAGTGGAGGAATCAAAGTTTCTGCCCAGGAAGATTAGGTAGCAACAGGTTGGACAGTGCAGGAGAAAGGTCATCCTGGATGACAGCTGTGTAAAAAAGAAACGTTAACCAAAGCAGATAGTTTATCGGTTTATAAAGTATATCTGTTATAGGATAACTATGTGGTCTGCCACTGTTGGCTCATTTCTGAAAATGACAGTTGCATCCGGCTCAACTACTTCTGAGTTACAAACCCAGACTAAGAATGCAACAAATAAGAGATAGAGCAAAATTTCTTACAGAGACAAAGGATCATCTTAGTATTTGTTTTGGATCAGTGTCTCAGAGAGTGCTTTGGTGAAAGCATTAGCATGAAAGGCAGACAGACAAATGGCCTTTTTAAATGGAAAAGTCAGTGGAGACAGACCATATAATTATTTTGTGACAGGCTTCCTTTAAGGTTAGAAAGCTGCTTGGCAAATTGCTGTAAAACTGATGGATGAGCTACATTAAAATCTAAATATGGATATGGTTTGTTAAACAAACCTAAACACTGTTCTGTAAAAACAAAAAACTTTTTTGCCTTTTGCCCTCTCAGTGTGGCCCTGGAGCATTAGGTTAAGATCATTTTTTTTTTCAGTTCCTCTGAATATGGACAAAGAGGCCTTGGTCAAAAGCCACAAAATCCACACTACTGCAACCACGGTCTCACAATTTGTTTCTGGATTAAGAACCACCATCACAACATTTGCAAAGTGGTCCCCATATTTACACAATCCACAGTCTTGATGCAGTCTTTGTGGGCTTCATGTACCACCAACCTATACCATGCAGGCAAAATGCTTCAGCTTTACCCTGTATCTTCTTCCCTGCTCCTTGACTCTCCGCTAGAATTGCCTTTTTGACAAGGGCCACATAGCCTCAGAGATCGGACATGTACACAAGATACTGCACTCACAAAAAGGGCTATCAAATACCACAGCAGCCATCACTTCCAAGCTGTGTTCTAATGATCCATTGGTATTCAGAAAACACAGAATATACCAAGCATAAGAACCTTCCAATCCTCATGTAGGATAATAAGGCCTGTATCTCCCAAAGCTAGGACATGTACCACACCAACTACGTGCTAACTTTTACTCAACAAAACAAATCCAACCTCTAAGATCACTAGGTCACCCTTCTTAAGGAGAATAAAAGATGGAATTAGATCCCCAAAGCAGTCTGCATGTTTAAAGTTAGAAATTAAAAGGCAATTTCTCCCATATCGCGATAAAAAAAAAAAAACAATCTTTAGAGTAGATACATGTTTATGCACAAAGCACCCCCCCCCCCCCATATTCCTCAACAGAATGTGCTGCTAAATTACAGCAAACTAATAATTACCAGCAGGGCAATCCAGGGAAGACAATCTTCACTACATGGAAGAACTCCGGAATACTACCTCTGTGTGACTTATTTTATAGTTTATTATGTCTTTATATGTCTGTCTGCTTTAACTTTGGAGGAGGGCAGCTGTTTCGTATCAAAAATTCCCCTTACAAGGCAACGAGCTAGGAGAGTTACACAATGCACAGCAAGCAGGGTTAGTGGAAAGTTACCAAAGCTCAGAACAGGATTTGCTAGAAAGAATCAGAGCGAATGACCCACAAAATCACTTACCCATGGATGTTGCCCTTATCGGTGGATCGGGGCGGCCATCTGCATTTACATGAGGTTCTACAGAAGCATCTCCATTGGGGGTGCCCACAGAATCCAGTGCTATGCCGTGTTTCTAAAGAGAGAAAAACAAACAATGCATCATTTGCAAGGTAATCTACATTGAGCATTTTTAAAATTAATATTAATTCTGCATAGCATGGTTTTGTGACTGCTCTCCAGGAACTTTTAACAGTTGATGTGTTCTATTTCTCTTTTCATGATCAAGGATGAAACACAGAGCAAATTCTTTAAAAATATGCAATGTAATGATACAACAGCCTGTAAGTGTGGCATGCAAGCCCTATCAGTAGCCACAGAGGGGGACTAGGAAACACGGCTGTAACCAAACAATGCTTTAGTAATATAAGTTCATTTCATACAACTGGTATAGTCTTGCTTTTTTTTTCTTTTTAGCAGCAGTCTTTTGCTGTTTAATCTTAAAAGCTAGTGAAACTATTTTAGTCATCTGGCTGCTGACAACACACTGTGGGAGGTTCTGCAGCATGACAGCTAAAGGGCGATTCTTGTTAAAGGTCAGACTGTATTTATAATCATAGCAGCCCAAGTCTCTGTCTGAAAACAGATTTGTTTTATTTTTAATAAATAATGTGGTTTACATGGAAATGATTAAAAAGGAACATATTTATATCAGACTGTCAATGTTAAAATCTATTGTACCTTTAGCTCGTCCCTCAGACGGGTCACCTCTTCCCTGAGGGCATCACGTTCACTGCGAACTGGTTCAAAAAAATCTTTTTGTCTCTCTAGAGCCTGCACTTCCCCAGATAGGAGGAAGACGACACAGGGAGATGCGGAAGAAGATAGGCAAAAATAAAGGCGTGAATTCATAGGAAGTAAAGGTAAGAAACAACAGTACAGCTGTACGTGAACATAGATGGAGCATAGAAACCTAGACAGGTTTAGGGCTTGACTCATAATGCACATCTCACACTTCTGAACACATGGCTATGGATACAAACAGTAAAGATTGTGGAAAATTCACAGCTTAGGTCTGTAATAATTTATAAAGGTTCTCTAGTTAAAATAATAGGATGTCTAGCATAATAAACTAATAGCCATATAATTTAAACAGAGTGATAATTTATGGAGACAAGCAAGCTTATTTTATAAGGGTGCCAGAGGAATGAGCCAGACTTGACATGACTTCGGAAAGCCATCACTTAAATTTTTTGCAGTGGGATACTGTATTTTGTACGTTGTATACTAGAGGCTAGTAATGGGCACGTAGCATTGGTAATTGTGAGGAAGACATACCATAAAAAAACTCTACTTCAACTACACTGCAGCTGTGATATTAAACTGATTATTAACAAGTCTGGGATTCTTTCCCCAAGTGGCTTCAAAAAGATAAAGCGGAAGTAAACCCATCCATAAAACAGTTACCTTTCCGGCACGTGCCGGAAATGTAACACTCCTATTGGTTGTGCTCTCAACCAAACTGTCAAACCATCCAAAGGCGGGTGTCATAACGGAAAACATGTGCAGCATCATGGCAGTTGTAGATTAAACAGAGGCCAAGATGGCGGCTTCCTTGGCTGAAAACGATAGGAGGGTTTACTTCCACTTTAAATCTTCACAGTGCTTGTAATAAACGTTCTCAGTCTATTCCCTTACATTGTATGAATGATTTGACAAGGGAAATTGAGACAATTTCTAACAATCCTTAACAGGGATTCATACCCCTATCTTTTTATCCTTCCATTCTATGGTCTCCTTAAGGTCACAGATCTCTCGGTCACTGTTTTCTTGTCTTTGTTGCAGCTGGCGGATCTCCTAATGGGCAGCAGTCAGGCAGCAAGTGAAGAAGCAAAGAAGGAATTCAAGGAAAGTAAACAGTAAAGATTAGATAAAGAGGATGAGAGAAACACAATACAAAATAGGAAAGGGCAAATATGCTCGTGGCCCTTGTACTGAAGTCTCTTCATAAATAGCTTAGATCTGAAGATAGCCTGCAAAACAGTGAGTCTAGTTTGTCACTTCATGGATAATTAGACAATCTCAGCATGTTTCCTCCCTTACTGTTAAGAGTGACTCTCTTTGCTCCAATGCTTCCTTCATCTCAGCCAGCTTGAATTGCAAGATATTCTGGTCATGTTTTTGCCGTTCGCATTCCTGCAAAGAAAACATATACTGTAAGATATGCACCTTACTATGAGCTATCAGCTGTCAGGAGGATGACAATGTGGACCAAACCTGTGTTTAGAAACAGACTGCCAATGTCAATCTCCTTCCAAAAAAAAAATAATAATAAAAATAATTCCTGGCTGTTATGCTGCCCCCAAAAATTACATTTACTAAGTCACTGACCTGTAACAACCATACAAATCAGGAGGTTCAAACTTCACTTGCCACAAGCTTTATCTGGGTCAGTGACACATAGTGATTGATTTACTAAAACTGGAGAGTGCAAACTGCTTTGACAAAAAAACAGGTTTCTAAACACAGTTGCACCAGATTTTGCACTCTCCAGTTTTAGCAAATCAACCCCAAAGTAATGAAGCCAAATACATCCAGGCATTTAGCAATTTCAGCAAGAGGTCGATGACAGTCTACCCATTGGGGTTGCAGCTCTGCAGAGAAACCAGCTTCCATCACCAAAGCTTAAGTGAACAAGTTGAAGTTTGAAGCCGATTGGCTACCATGCACAGCTGCATCAGATTTTGCACTGTACAGTTTTAGTAAATCAACCCCATTGTTTCCTGCATGGTCCCTTCCAAAAATTAAATACTGGTGTAATTAGTACTAAAATTATTTTCTCAACCATAGATTGGGCCAACTGAATAGGAAGCAAATATTTGTTAGCGATCCATTTTACAAGTCAGTCAGTTCTTGGTATACTGTCATAGTTTTTCAGCCCCATTACAGTTCTCCCAGGAAGTCTGCACTTTCTCCCATAGGACGGGAACCCTGTACCCATTCAATAACCTGTAGTGCATGAATTGAAGGGACTCTGCTTTTAAAGTGTATGTGTGGTCAAAATATAGTATTCGTTTCACTTCCTAACCTGCAGACACAACAGGAAGTAAAGAGGAAATTGCCTCAAAATTAAGGTAAGTGCCCTCTTAGAAAGTTGTCAGTTGAAAGGTGTTCTCATTGGATGATTTACCCTCACCTCTGGTTTTTGGAGAAACCGTAAAAAATAGGATTTTTTAAAACAGCTTACCTGTAAAAATCCTTTTCTTTCGAAGGACATCACGGGACACAGAGCCACAGTAATTACTGATGGGTTATATAGGTATCACTGGTGATTAGACACTGGCACACCCTATCAGGAAGTTCAACCCCCTATATAATCCCTCCCCCTTGCAGGGATACCTCAATTTTGTAGCCAAGCAATATAGTGTATTAGAAGAGGGGCGGGACCTCTGTGTCCCGTGATGTCCTTAGAAAGAAAAGGATTTTACAGGTAAGCTGTTTTAAAAAATCCTATTTTCTTTCTCGAACATCACGGGACACAGAGCCACAGTAATTACTGATGGGATGTCCCAGAGCAATGCTACCTGAGGGGGGGGGACCACGACCAAGTAGGGTGCAATCAGACCTGAGGACCCTGTACCGCTGCCTGCAGCACACTACGCCCAAAGGCGATATCCTCATGCCTTCTCACATCCACCTGATAGAATCTGGTGAATGTATGAACTGAAGACCAGGTTGCGGCCTTGCAGATTTGAGCCATAGAGGCCTGGTGATGCACTGCCCAAGAAGCACCAATAGCCCTTGTGGAATGTGCCCTGATCTGAAACGGAGGAATCTTCTGTTTCAAACCGTAAGCTTTAATGATCAACTGTCGAATCCATTTAGAAATGGTAGCTTTTGACGCTGCCTGTCCTCTATTGGGACCCTCTGGCAGCACAAACAAAACATCCGTCTTGCGGATCTGAGTAGTTGCCCCTAGATAGGCCTTAACTGCTCTTACTACATCCAACGAATGTAGAGATCTCTCTTCCGGGGAACAGGGATCTGGAAAAAAGGAAGGTAGAACAATGTCTTGGTTTAAATGAAAATCAGAAACCACCTTCGGTAAAAAACTAGGATGAGGGCGTAGTACCACTCTATCCTTGTGTATAATCAAATAAGGCTCCTTACAGGAAAGAGCTGCTAATTCTGATACTCTTCTAGCAGAAGAGATGGCCACCAGAAAAATTAATTTCCTTGTCAACAAGACCAAAGGAATCTGACTTATTGGTTCAAAAGGCCGTTTCTGTAACACAGCCAGGACCAAATTCAAGTCCCAGGGGTTTAGGGGCGCTTTAACCGGAGGATTAAGACGCATCACCCTCTGCATAAAGTTTCGGACCAAAGAATGCGAAGCAAGTGGCCGCTGAAATAATACTGATAAAGCAGAGACCTGGCCCTTGATGGTACTCAAGGCCAGCTTCATCTCTAATCCCATCTGTAGAAAATCAAGGATTCTACCTATGACATATTTCCTGGGATGCCAACCTCTGGATTCACACCAGGTTATATAAGCCTTCCAGACTCTATGATAAATCATCCTGGAAGCTGGCTTCCTTGCATTAATCAAGGTAGATATGACAGGACCTGAGAGCCCACGACTCTTCAGAACGTGGGTCTCAATAGCCAAACCGTCAAATTTAGCGTTTGTAAGGCAGGATGGAACACTGGACCTTGAGATAACAGGTCTGGGCGTTCCGGTAGTGTCCATGGGGAACCTACCGTCATCCTTACTATTTCTGCATACCAAGTCCTTCTGGGCCAAGCGGGGGCCACCAGAAGTACCGACTTCCTTTCCTGCCTGATCCTGCGAAGGAGTCGTGGTAGTAGCAGAATAGGCGGGAATGCGTAAATCAGTGAGAACCGATGCCACGGAATCACCAACGCATCCGTCCCGCATGCAAGAGGATCTTTTGTCCTTGCCACAAAACTGTCTTTTTGTTGAATCGGGATGCAAAGAGATCTACATCTGGAACCCCCCATCTTTGGCATATGGCCCAAAAGACGTCGGGATGCAGAGACCATTCCCCTGGAAGTAACTGCTGGCGACTTAGATAGTCCGCCTGCCAATTCTCTATTCCTGGGATGAAAACTGCCGATATGCATGGCACATGCATCTCTGCCCAGACTAAGATCTGGTTCACCTCTTTTTGAGCAGCTCGGCTCCGGGTGCCTCCCTGATGATTGACATAAGCCACTGCTGTGGCACTGTCGGACTGGATCCTGACCGGATAACCCTGTAGCCTGATAGTCCAGGCATTTAGAGCTAGACGTATCGCCCGGATCTCCAGAATGTTGATGGGTAAGGTCCTCTCTGTCTTGGACCATACCCCTTGGACCGCAGCCTGTTCCAGAACTGCTCTCCAACCTGACAGACTGGCATCTGTTGTTACCACCGTCCAGGTAACCGGTAGAAAGGATTTCCCCTTCTGCAGGTTTTCGGGTATGAGCCACCAATTGAGGCTCTGACGCACCGCATGCGACAGGTGCATCGGAAAGTCTAATGCCTGAACCTTCTTGTTCCAGGTCGACAGAATACTGTGTTGCAGCATTCTTGAGTGAAACTGAGCATAGGGAACTGCTTCGAATGAAGACACCATCTTCCCTAGTAGCCTCATACAAAGGCGGACTGAGGGACCCTTCTTGGTCCTTACTGTCAGAATCAGCTCTCTCAAAGCAGTGATCTTTGCCTGGGGTAGAAATATTTTCTCCTGGCTTGTATCTATAATCAGACCTAAATACTCCAGTCTTCTTACTGGTTTTAGAAAAGACTTTTCTAAGTTGAGGATCCAACCCAGGTGTTCTAGATACCTGACCGTGGTCCTCAAGTTTCCATTCAAAGAGGCTACCGACCGGTCTATCAAGAGCAGGTCGTCTAGGTATGCTATGACAGCTATACCCTGAGCCCTTAATCTGGCCAGAGGAGGAGCCAAGATCTTTGTGAACACTCGAGGTGCAGTGGCTATCCCGAAAGGCAGAGCCACAAACTGGAAATGGCGCCCTCCTACCTCGAAGCGCAGAAACTTCTGATGAGCAGGAAAAATGGGCACATGCAGATATGCATCTCTGATGTCTATTGATGCCAGAAATTCTCCTCCCTGCAGGGTGGGAACTACTGTTCGAATTGATTCCATGCGGAAAGATTGAATCCTTAGGAATCGGTTCAGATCCCTTAAGTCCAAAATGGGCCTGACATCCCCATTTGGCTTTTGGACCGTAAAAAGGTTGGAATAGAAGCCCAATCCCTGGTCCTTTGCGGGAACTATCATAATGACCTCCTGCGACAAAAGTCGCTCCAACGCTAGAAGGAGCGACTGCTTCTTCTCTGGGTCTCTGGGAACATTTGATCTGAGGAACCGAGGAGAAGGGAATTCCTGAAACTCCAGCTTGTACCCTAAGGTTACCGTGGAGATTACCCATCTGTCCTGGAAGTCCTCGTGCCAGAGCTCTGAGAACTGTCGCAGTCTTCCCCCCACTCGAGTGAGCCGGGGGCGCCCCCTCATGCAGAGGTCTTAGTGTTTTGCCTAGTAGGCTTCTTTCCCCAGGACTTCTTTTGTCCCTGGGGTTGACTCTTGTCTCTGGACCCCAATGGAGGCGGCCGTCGAGACTGCCTGGAGGCTGAAGCCCCCGGCGCTGGGGAAAGCGTCCGTTTGAAAGAGGGACGCTTACTCTTCTTCTTGACAGGTAAGAGAGTGCTTTTCCCACAAGAGATTCTCTTGATATAGTTATCCAAGTCCTCTCCAAACAACCTTGCACCACGAAATGGAAACCCAGCCAGTAGCTTCTTACATGGTGCTTCTGCTGACCAATTTTTCAACCATAGGATTCTACGTATATGCACCAACCCCAGTGAAAGACGGGAGGTTTGCACGATAGAATCTCTAATGGCGTCAACCACAAAGCATAAGGCCGCTGGAAGGTTAGCAAACCCCTGGGCCTGCTGTTCAGGTAATACTTTGATGACCTGCTTAACATGGTCTCTTAAGTATTGACAGACTCCAATCGCTGCTACTGCAGGTTGGGCCACTGATCCTGCTAAGGAGAAAACATCCTTCAATAGGGATTCCATCCTTTTATCTACAGGATCCCTGAGCATCTGAGCATTGTCTACAGGACAAGTCAGGCTATTATTTACGGAGGAAATGGCAGCATCAATAGTCGGTATTCCCCACATTTTAATAAACTTTTCTTCCATCGGATAAAGTGTTGAAAACTTTCTCGGCGGAAAAAAACGTTTGTCTGGGTGATCCCACTCAGAATAAATGAGCTTTTCAAGTAAAGTATGAACAGGAAAAGCATGTGCTGCTTGGAAAGGTTTCAGTGACCCCAAAGCAGAAGAGGATTCTTTAGCAGTTTCAGGTATGGGCAACTTAAATGTGGAGCGGACCAATCCAGTGAGGATCTGCACTAAGACTTTCTCCTCTTGGGAAGTCGCAGAGGGTCCCTCTCCACCTGATTCCCCCGAAGAGGAATCATCCGTCCCATCCCGATCCTCTGAAAGGGATTCATCTCCTTTATCCCAGAGCTCCTCTGTCTGAGGGTCTTGGGGAACAGAGGAAAGCCTAGTGCGTTTTCTTCCACTGAGTGAAGACGTAATCACGGCCATTAATCTTTCCTCTAGACCATTAATGGTTGAGGAAAAAACCTCTTGTGTAATATATACAGGGGCTGAAGTGCCAGAGGCAGGTGTAGCCCCTGACCCCGATGGCTCTCCCCGGCTAGCCGTCCCTGGCCCATCTTTAGGGGGGGAGGATGCTGCCGACAGGGGGCCCTCAGAACCTGAACGAGATCCCCTAGTGTCTCTGGTTCCTGGGGTGCTTGAACCTCTTCTACCCATAGTGCAAAGCAACAAGGTGTGAGGTATACAAATGAACACTGCCCGCTGAGCGATGTAGTCTGGCTAAAAGCCTTGCTACCCAATGCTCAGTCTGGTGTTACTTCAGTAAATGCTGCCTAGGAGAATGCCTGTGTCCCACCTTACATGCGTCCGTCAGCTCTGTGTCTCTCAGAAGGCTGAGTGCACCTGTACAGAGTGCCTTTAATAGCCTGCAGCTGGCCTGAGTGGGAGTCTAAGCACTCTGTGCTGACGTCCCGCCCCCTCCTCTACCGCCACCCTCCGTCGAGTTTTGAAAAAAACGAGCGCTTCCCGCACTGCCGACTCTCCTGTCATGCTTCTGGAGAAAGGCTGGGGATGGGGGGGGGGGGGGGGGGGGAGGGAGGCTGGTAACAAGATCTGCCTGAACGGCTATCTTCAGAGATGGTGGCCATTAGGCCGCAGAGCCTGGGTGGTATAACCACTTTCTAGACCCCTGTGGCCCCTCTCTAGCCTGGGGGGGGGGAACATTCAAACATGAGAAATCCCCCCTTCCACCTTACCTGTTTGCAGCCTGCTTGAGACGCTGGGACATAATCAGCGATTACAACACCTGAGACAGACAGTCAGCATGTGCAGGTTTGTGCTCTTGGCAGCCCCCGGTGGTCACAATAGGCATAGCATGCATTTACCTTAAAGGAGAAAAGCCACTAGAACTCAAAAATTCTGTGGAATCTCCTCTTACCTTATCCAGCCGCAGGGTGCTGTTTACACAGACCCAATCTTCACCTCTCACGGTGGGCTCCGTTTGAAAAAACCGTCAGAGACTGGGGCCCCCTACGAATAGGGGGATCCAACAGTTCTGGGACCGTAAAGCACCTCGCCAGAAATTAGGAAGTTTAAAGCCATTTTCTGATCTGCGGGGTCCAGCTCTCTAAAAAGAGAAGCATTACGGGTAAAACCTTGTTTCTTCGGACACGAGGCCCGGGTACCATTCAATTCGGCCATGAAAAGACACTTTGAATGGATCCGGTTCGCCTGGCTTGCCCCAGTATAGGATCTTAGGATATTCCCTTTGGAGCTCAGCACAGGACATCTTTACACGTCCATCACCTAAGACACTGGCGTAAAAACTGAGGTATCCCTGCAAGGGGGAGGGATTATATAGGGGGTTGAACTTCCTGATAGGGTGTGCCAGTGTCCAATCACCAGTGATACCTATATAACCCACCAGTAATTACTGTGGCTCTGTGTCCCGTGATGTTAGAGAAAGAAATGTTGGTTTCCAATCACTCTCTATACCTATGACAGTGGTCACCAGGACAAATAGAAGAGGGCAGATAGACAGCAACAACAACCGTACAAGAGTTCTATTTCTTAGCAGATCTACCAAAAAGGAAGTTCTGCATATACTTCAGCAAATAGCAGTGAGTACTACAAACTAATTGTGTGGTGGCATTCCTGACCCCTAATGACATCACTTTAAAAAGGAAGTACTATACTAACTTATAAGACAGTTCCTGGACAGAGTGGGACTGTAGAGCCTGTCAATGTCAGCGCCACAAAACCGCTGGTGGAGTGGATCGTCAATATCCATTCATCACTGTGCATAAGCTGAAGTCTAAAACAACTTAAACTCCAAGCACAACCCAGAACTAATAAATTACTGGAACCAGAATACACTGTGAAATACAATCAACCATTCACCACACCATTAGAGGATATTGCACAAGCTAAAGTCTAACAAAAAAAAAAAACAAAAAAAACTACTTTGTATTTATAAGGAAAGTATATTTCAAAATGTATTAGGCTCGGTTCACACGGGGGCGACTTGTCAGGCGACCTAGCCGCCTGACAAGTCGCCTCCCGTTCTGTACAATGGAACTGTTCTAATCGGAGCGACGCAAGTCGCTCCGACTTAGAAGAAAGGTTCCTGTACTACTTTGGGGGCGACTTGCATAGACTTCTATACAGAAGCCGTCTTGCAAGTCGCCCCGGCAGTTGTGTGCAGGTCGCCTCGGTGAGGGGACCTGCAAGTCGTGCCACGTCTAGTGTGAACCGGCACTTAGGAGTTCTATTGACTGAATGCTGAACTGAAGACAAACATTCCCAAATATATCTCTGCCCCTCAGCTCACCCCATCAAACTCCTCACGCATCACTGATTTACTAATAGACATATCAACCTGGATGTCGAACCACTTCCTCAAACTGAATCTATCTAAAACTGAGCTCTTAATATTTCCTCCCCCCACATGCCCCTTCCCCTGACTTCTCTGTCAAGATCAAGGGCACATCTCTCAGTCTCAGGGGTAACCTTAGACTCTGAACTGTCCTTTCAGGCCCATATACAATCCTTGTGCAAATCATGCCGCCTTAGCCTCCGCAACATTTCCAGAATATGCCCCTTTTTTAACTAATAACACCACCAAGCTTCTAATTCACTCCCTGATTATATCTCGCCTCCACTACTGCAACTCCCACCTCATTGGATTACCTTTACATAGACTATCCCCCCTTCAGTCCATAATGAATGCTGCTGCAAGACTCATCCACCTTACCAACCATTCAATGTCCTCCACCCCTCTCTGCCAATCCCTCCACTGGCTTCCACTCACCCAATGAATACAATTCAAATTACTAACAATAGTTTACAAAGCCATCCATAACTCTGCCCCCAGCTACATCACTAACCTAGTCCCAAAATACCAACCAAGCTGCCCTCTTCGGTCCTCCCAAGACCTCCTTGCTTTCTAGCTCCCTTGACACCTCCTCCCATACTTGCCTCCAGGATTTCTCCATAGCTTCTCCCATCCTTTGGAACTCCCTACCCCAATCTGTCCGACTGTCCCCTAATCTATCCATCTTTAGATGATCCCTGAAAACCCTTCTCTTTAAAGGAGCCTATCCTGCTTCCAACACTGTTCTACTTCCTCCATAAGCTCATCCCCCACAGCTATCACCTTTTGTATCAATTGACCCTTCCTTTTTAGATTGTAAGCTCTAATGACCAGGGCCCTCTGATTCCTCTTGTACCAAATTGTAATGCAACTGTAATGTCTGCCTTTATTTGTTAAGCGCTGTGCAAACTGTTGGCGCTATATAAAACCTGTATAATAATAAATAAAAATTCTGCCTAGGTACCTAGAGACTACTGTGTGACTCATATACAATCTAGCTCTTCTCTTCATAAAGAATGGCTGAATATTTGCGTCAGAGGAGGTTTCTATTGAGCACAGGCTGGCTAGTCCTTTGGGTTCATACTAGGCCAATAAAACTGACCGGGTCAGAGATGAGAAAATTTTTTTCATAGCTTCAGCAAATAAACACTTCTTTTGGCTAGCTTATGCAATTAAAGCTCTGCACTTGCAATATGGCTAAAATCCTGCTAGATTAATGCATAATGTATAGGACTAAAATGCTATCTCTGCATTCTCTCTATAAGAGGCTCTCACTAGCTTTTAGACCCCCCTTTCACACTGAGGCAGTTTTCAGGCGTTTTAGCGCTAGAAATAGCACCTGAAAACTGCCTCTCATGCCGCCCGAATGTGAAAGGCCGAGTGCTTTCACACTGGGGCAGTGCGCTCACGGGACATTAGAAAACATCCTGCAAGCAGCATCCTTGGGGCAGTTTGGGAGCGCTGTATATAGCGCTCCCAAAACGACCTTGCCCATTGCAAGGGCAGCGCTTCAGAAGCACCTGAAAAGCACCCGAAGCTGATCTGTCCCTTGGCTCTCGGGTGCTGCCGCCGCCATCTTCGCTATGGGAATCGGGAAGTAAAGCCTTGCGGCTTCACTTCCTGGTTCCCTGCAGCGCATTCCCACTGGTCTCTGCTGTCCCCTGGGACCTGTGTCTCCCCCAGAAGACAGCGAAGGGGGAAGGAGAAGGTGCAAGAAGTGGCGTAGATACCCGCGGGTGGCTCGGGTATCTATGCCCGGAAGTGGGAGCAAAATACCTGTATTAGACAGGTATATGCTCCCCCCTCCCCCCTGAAAGGTGCCAAATGTGACACCGGAGGGGAGGAGGATTCCGAAAAGTGGAAGTTTCACTTTTGGGTGGAACTCCGCTTTAAACAAGCAGTGCTTTACCGCTAACGCACGGGCGGCCCCAGCGTGAAAGGGATCTTATGGATACCCATTTTCTCAGGGTTTCAGTTATTAGGTGTGTCTGGCTTTAGAATAATTTAAAAAGATGGCAACAGAAAGGCTTACATTCAGCAGCATCGGATCCAGCCTTTTTAAGACAACTCAGCTTATGTTAGTCAGACACAGTTTTGGGCAGATCAAAAAATGCAATAGGTGCGGTTGTGATAGACTTTCAGATGGCACAGCAGATACATAGTTACATAGTAGGTGAGGTTGAAAAAAGACACAAGTCCATCAAGTCCAACCTATGTGTGTGATTATGTGTCAGTATTGCATGATATATCACTGTATGTTGCGGTCATTCAGGTGCTTATCTAATAGTTTCTTGAAGCTATCAATGCTCCCCGCTGAGACCACCGCCTGTGGAAGGGAATTCCACATCCTTGCCGCTCTTACAGTAAAGAACAGTATACAATAACAGATACAGTATGCAATAAGCTGAAATCTTACATCCAACCAATCCAGATTCATTTAAATCAGAGTTCCAGGCTAAAATCAGTTACACAAGTAGGTGTAATCCAATCAAGCACCCCAACCCCCCCCCCCCTCGTATATATCTTTTTTGGGGGGGCGTTTTATACCTTTTTTGGTATAAAGGAAGCAAGGCTTACGTCCTACACCGCCGCTGCAAGGTACGTAAATCTTCGGATTTGCATCGGCCACTCCCCCTGTCCCTCCACTGCCTTCTGGGACCTTTGTGTGTCACAGAAGACGTTGGGCCATAAAGAAAGCACAGCGCAACTCGCGCATGTGCATTAGGAAACTGGCTGTGAAGCCTGAAAGCTTCACTGCCGGTTTCCCTTAGTTGCAATGCTAGCACCTGCATCCGTGCCGATGGACGAATCGGCTTCGGGTGGGCCGACATTGTGGGATCCCTGGAACAGGCAAGTGTCCTTATATTAAAAAGTCAGCAGCTACATTATTTGTAGCTGCTGAGTTTTAGATTTTTTTTTTTTTTTTAAGAGGCTGGAACTCTGCTTTAACTGCTATATTTTAAGTGCACATACAATAAAAAAATAAATATCATAGGTGCTGGAACCCAACATAACGCCTGTAACTGTATATGGCCAGTTTAAAGGAACTTTTAGGAATAAAAAAATAAATAAAAAATGTGCTTCCTACTTTAAACCTCTGACTGAATGCAAAAAACAATAAATGGGCCTGCTTTTGGTTACGATGGGGGGTAGTGGTGACTGGATATCTCCTTGTTACTAGGTAGATTAAACAAATGGACATACCCTTTAGGTAGGAGTTATAATCTTGCAATTAGAACTCAAGTGCAATTTACTATATCAAGTCGAAGATGCTACTTAATATGTATGCATATAAAAAAGGCCTGGCACACATAAGCAAATTATTATTTAAGGATCTTTCAAATGAAAGAGCAGGGTTTATGTGCCAAGTTTACCAATTCAGAGTGACCAAGTAAATTTATATTTAGTGGAGTCTGAAATATTAATGATGACCAGTTGTTATTGCTATGATTAAGGTTGTTTAATCGTATTTTATGTCTTAAGATACACTTGCAGGTGGGCTGTTTTCAGATACTGGATCTGCAGGCTCTAAAGCTTACCATACACTATACAATCTAACTGCGCCTTCAGATCTACTATTAACAACAGTGTAAGGGCCTGCCTGGTATAATACTAATTAAATGGATTGTTCAAGTTTGTCCATACAGGTGTAGATCCAGCTGAACAGTGTAGTTAGACTTTGAAGAGGAGTTTCATCACTCACTTTATGTTTATCTTCATACTGACGCCGAGATTCTGCTAGTTCCTCCTCAAACTCCAAGAGAACTTCCCGTAGTGTGTCCACTTGATATTGTAAAGATGTTTTCTCATTGTCTAACTGGGCATTTGTTACCATAGACCTTTTATACTTCTCCTCCACTTCTGCCAGTGAGTCCTGGAAAATACAAGAATCTGTGATATTAGAAACAGCTTAATAAAAGAAAAATAAAGCAAGATAAGATAATGGTAATGAAATTAACATGAAGAAGTGAACTCAAGGTTAAAACATTTGTACAACCCTGCAGACAGACAATGGTTAAGCTACACTTTTTTTGTGCCCTTTGACAGGATTAGTGCAACGTAAACTAGTACCTTCATCTCCTTTAGCCCTTGCATGTATCTGCCTTCTACATCCTCAATTTGCTCCTTCAACTCACTGATCTCCTGACGGGGGGAGAGAATGCACAGGGATGAAGTGGCAGACAAAGGAAGGTATGAAAGAAAACAGAACACACACACACACATTTAAACTTTGTCGAGAGTAGCTTTTCTACTGGGGATGAAACAGAACGTCACCCATATCTTCAGCCAGTGTCAGAAGCCCAGTAGACCTGGGTAAGACAGCTGTCTGCAGCTGGATTATAACGCTGCCAGAACACAGAACCTACATCGTACAGACACTCCCTGCATGACATCAGAAGAAAATGAGAAAATGTACAATTATAAAAGGCAAGAAAAAGAGAAGTTATTTCCAAGGGAGAATATAACTCCCATAAAAGATAAGCGTTTTACTTCACTGCTATAGTCTTCTACACGGATACAACATTTTTACTGTCAAAAATAAAATAAATACTCTCTAAAGGGACATGCCTTAAAAAATATTAAATGTTCAGTGCTGATGGGCTGATTATTCTATTCTTTGTGGATACTAGTGGTGACATCCTCATGCTGAAAATACAAGTCTTTCTTCTTACCATAAAACAAAAGAAAAAGCCAAATGGAAATAAGTAAAAAAAACACTTTCAACTGCTGGGACAGAGAGCAAAAATTTGGGTATGATGGACGTGAATAAACCTTCTAACCAACACTACAAATTACAGAGAGAGAAATCAAAAACAAAACAAAAAAGCTACCAAGTGTTAAAAAGAGCAATCACAAAATCAAGACTAAAGGGCCGTACACGGGCCGAATATTGGGCGGCACCGGTCGGTTCAATAGCAACCTGATGATATTTGGCCCGTGTGTATGGCAGACGGGCCACCTTCTGTCTAAGGGGCATGAACAAAAAAATGTCTGCTGATCAGCATCCGATCAGCGCTCTCAGCCAATGGGAGCACTGAGCAGTGTGTTGTGGGGGCATGCCCCTGTCAGAACACAATAGCTCAGTGGGGAGATCGCTGTACTGACATCGGACTGTTAGTACAGGGTCTCCGCCTGTGCTCTTTGAGAGCACGTACCAGGCTTTAGACAAGTGGGCATGCTCTACTCCTTTAGCAGATCAGCCACCATATTTAATTTTAATAGGTTCCAATAAATCAAGTTTGCGGTTAGAAGCTCTATTAAAATAAATCAAGTTAAAATGATAACTTGTTTTGGACATGTCCACAATTCGCATACTAACAATAAGGCAATTTCACTTGAGCGTTTCATGGATATAAGGCCATACAATAATCATATCTGACCACTTAAGTCCCAGAACAAGCATACAAAAAAAGAGCTGCATACATTGTTCAGCTTTGTGACTCAAAGAAGCTAGACAGTCACAATGAAAGTCTTGGAATGAGCACTTTCAGAAAGAGAGGCCACTAATGGCCTAAATATTTCTCTCATGACAGGTTTCCTTTCAGAGACTAAATAGGTTCCATAATATGAAAAACAAGGAAATGTCACCTCCCAGCTGAAAGGGAATTTAAAATGGAAAACCTTCCTCATGACATTTATATTTTTGTGGAATAGCAAGTTGTGCTTTTCTATTTTATTTAAGAGGCACTGGGATACTGCGGCCTCACCCTCTTGTAAAGTAGCAGAGCCTGCAGTGCAGGGAGACATGTGATTAGGGCTGCAACTAACGATTATTTTCATAATCGATTAGTTGGCCGATTATTGTTTCGATTAATAACCTTAAAAAATAGTGTGGCTTATAATTTAGTTAATATGTAAAGTTTAAAAAAAGGCAATTTATTCCTAAATATCTTAATACGCAGGGGTAAATATAAATAACCAACTATATGGTTAGGGAGTAAAATCTTTAATCCTCTCTGAGAATAACAGACAGAAGAGATATACTCTATATATTATTAGAGGTTGAATCTGGACTCATTATTTAAAGAAAAAAAAATTCTAGACTGTTTTACAGATTTTCAAACAGAACTGTAATATTACATGCTTTTCTGCAGCTTCTCCATTGAAGTATATTGAACCAAAAAAGCACCGTTTTGCATTGAAAAAGGTCCTTGACCCTTTCCAAATACACAGCAGCTGAAAAAAGCATAGATGTGAACTTTAAATGAACTGTAGTGCATTTCTGCAAAAAGCAGTTAAAAAAAAAAAAATCATTTTTTTACTGTGCAACAGTAAAAGTAATATTTACATTAGAGATCTTTTGCTCTTTTTGTACTATATAGGGCTAATTTGAGCTTTTTTAACCCCATTATGTTAATGGCGGATTAATCGATTATGAAAATAGTAATCGATTAATTTCATAATCGATTAGTTGTCGATTAATAGATTAGTTGTTTAAGCCCTACATGTGAACACTTACAGATGTGTTTGCATGAACAGCTTGATTCCTGCAAATGATACAAGTGGGTCAAGCATCATTTGTGAGAACTTGTCATGTAGGGGTTAACTGCATAGTAATGACCAGCACATCAGCCCGTCCAATAGTTATTACTGCGCTCAAATATTTTATTAACCTGCTGGAAAAATTTGAAGAAAGGTGGCACCTCTATGGCATTCCTGTGGAGAAAAAGGAATACAGTGCTTACTTTATGTGCAAAATAGGGCCGATTAAGTAAAACTGGAGAGTGCAAAATCTGGTGCAACTCTGCATAGAAACCAATCAGCTTCCAGGTTTTTTTGAGAAAACTTACATTGAACAAGCTGAAGTAAGAAATTTATTTGCAATAACATTAGAGCCATTCTTACGTAAAATTAGAAGCAACAGAGAGATAAGTGGGACGCGAATAGGACAGGTGGAACACAAGGTTGCAGCCTATGTGGACGACCTTCTCTTTTTTCTCTCGTCTCCACAGACATCCTTAGCTGCACTTATGTTGGAGGCTTGTACAGCTGCACCAAATTTTGCACTCTCCAGTTTTAGAAAATCAACCCAAATGTGTTGCGTGGCCACGTCTTAAGTGAGACCTTTATGGTTGCATTAACAGCAACTTATTTAACAATACAAGAAACAAACAAGCCTGTTGGGACTGGTAAAGAATGCTGCAGCCCATGTAACACAGAATCTGAACAAAGGGCACAGGTGTCTGGTTATTTTAGCAAAAATAATTTTGTGGTAAGTTGGAATACTGAAAAGAAAGATAATTGCAGATCAAAAGGACAAAAAAAAAAAAAAAAAAAAGGAAGAACATGACTAAACAGGTTATAGATCAAGAGCAGCATAAAAAAGGGAAGTCACAGAAAGGTACTCTGCCTTATTCTCTGCACACAGAGAGACACCTCCCTCTAAACCAGTCATACAGAAACTCCAAGCGGCAGTGTGTCTATTAGAGTCTTCCTTTATCTAGGCTTTCATGCAGTAATTATGCACATATATACACTAACTTCAAAGTCTGTGCAGTATTTAAGAACTATATATAGGTATACTGAAGTAGGAGGCAAACATTGTACATTAAGAATCATTATGAAAGTCGTTTTCTCATCTTCAAGAGCAATAAAAAAGAGCTTTTGCCTGAAACTTAAAAATTACTGAGACCATATTACGTATTTGGGCATCCGCCTACCGAGTAGGGTGGAAGATATCTTCTCAATTAACTTTCCCCCCCTACTTTCAGATATCAAGAAGGACCTACTGAAATGGCATTCAGGCATATTCTCTTGGTTCGGACGGTGTAGCATAATAAAAATGAACATCATGCCACGTATATTATATTACCTCCAGACCCTCCCCGTCAAGGTTCCAAATGCCTTTTTGCGGGCTACGAACCGTACTATAGGTAGATTCATCTGGGCCCAGAAACCTCCGAGGTTGGCACAGGCCATTCTAAGGCTACCCAAAACGTCGGGAGGCATTGGCCTCCCAGATGTAAGTCTGTACCACGCTGCGTGCCACTTGGCAAGAATTATAGATTGGTGCAAACATGAAAAACTAAAACAATGGATTCAAATAGAGCAATTTCTCTCGGGGTTGGAGTTAAAAGGACTACCCTGGTGTCAGAAGAACCTACCAGCTCACGTAGTAAATCATCCTATGATAGGAGAGACTTGGCGAGTAACACAAAAAATCAACCGAGAACATTCAATTGCACCTGCCCCTTCCCCACTCACCCCGTTAATTGGGAACCCGGATTTTAGGCCGGGGTGGCATGACACCAGTTTTCAGGAGCTGAAAGGAAGTGACAGGAGTCAACTTCGACACTTCATACTGAATGGACAGTGGATGTCCAGGAAAGCTATTATGGACGACCCACTTTTGGCTTGCCTTTCCTTCTGGCAAAAAATACAACTAGCTCACTTTATTAAGGCACAAACTCCACCGACGCCATATTTAAGGTCCCTGACACCATTCGAGCAAATAAGCCTAGAGCAAGAACCAATGCGACATACCATCTCGCTAACATACCAACTCCTACTCTCATTCCCCAAAGGCTATAAACCCCCATATATAATCAAATGGGAAAGAGATCTGGGCATACAGCTTACCGAGAAACAAGTGGAAAGAGTCATTCTTTTCACTTTCAAAACCTCAATTTGCGCTAACCAGCAGGAAGCAGGGTTTAAAATACTGTCTCAATGGTATTACACCCCAGTTAGGCTTCACCGGATGTTTCCTCAGAGCTCGGATCTCTGTTGGAGATGTGGAGAGGAGGTGGGCACCCTTCTCCATATCTTTTTGGTCTTGTAAGCATCTGACATCCTTTTGGTCTGAGGTCCATAGAATTACACAAAAGTTCACGGACAGGGAGCTACCCAAGAGCCCAGAATTCTTTTTATTACATCATCATGAAATTCCGAGCAAAGCTTACAGGAAGTCGATTCTCCCCCTGTTGAGCACAGCAGCGAAAAGCTGTATCCCTCTGCTCTGGAAGCAAACGGAACCCCCGGCTGTGGCGTTGTGGCTAAAGAAAATCGCTGATATTTATAAAATGGAGGACTTAATAGCAACAGAAAAAGGAAACAGTGAAAAATTCCTTAAGAAATGGTACTATTGGCATGAATTTTTCTACTCGGAGGAACATGCTGGACTGCTAGTTTAAACACGGAGAAAACATTTGATGTTATGGGGCTAGGGGGTAAAGACAGACAACAAGAACTCTTTTTGGAAATCGCGGGGGAGCTGAGGGGCAAGGAAAAGAGACCATGTCGGTCCCCTTGGCTATCCCTCCCCCTTCCCCACTCCCTCACACACCCTGTCCCCTTCCTTTCTTCCCTCCTTAATCTACTTAATTCTCATTTACTGTTATGTTTTCGCCCCTTCTCTTTCTTCTTTATCCTCATCTGTCGTATCTTCTTTAACTTTCCAATTACTTATAGGACCGCTAGGTTCTTTTAATCTATAATAGTAATTGATGACCTTATGGTCATACCTTGTAGGTTACTGGTTTCATACATATAGGAACCCATTCACACATGGGAATCAAAGAGCTCCCTAACCTTGAGATTGTCTACTCAAGCAAAGTTGGTTTGGTTTCAATATTAAGAAATGCTTTCAAGGTTGGAGGGAAGGGACCAGACAAACAGAGATGTTCCTTATTGGAATTAATATAATGTCGTATCCTATGTCTTATTACATTTACCTGTCTATATTTGTATGATTTTCATTACAACTTGTATTTCACAAATAAAGAATTTGAAAAAAAAAAAATTACTGAGACTCTTCAGCCCATTATCTAAGTCCACTCACCCAGCTTGAACAAAGTTCCTCAGGCTAAACAAATAAAAACACACTTTGGTCCATCAAGAAAAAAAAAAAAAAAAAAAAAAAAAAAAAAAAAAAAAAAAGAGACTTTAAATGTTCACAACCCTACACCTGTGCTAGATCCAGAGGAATGCAAAGAACGGACTTTTAAAGAAACAGAATGTACAGGTAAGTACAAGACACAGGCTGGATTATAGGATGCTACCTTCAAGTGATTACACACTGGCAAAGCTTTTGGACATGCCTCCCTTGGGCATACACCTTATACCAGAAAATTACTTTTCTGACCTTGAGTAATGTAGGAATGATAAGAGTATAATATTATAAGGCTGAATTCACACTATGTGGGGTGAGATGTTTTACTGTAATGTAAAACATCTTTTACCACAAGGACACACAGGAAACAATTGTTTCCTAGATGTCCATTAACACTGCAAAGCACCCTAGGGCTACGCTGCAGTAAAATGCAGACATGCTTCATTTTATTACAGTGCACTATGCCGAACAGCATGCCACTGTACATCAGCGGATGGGTGGAGTTGACCGTGAGGTACCACGCAAGTCAATCCTGTATACTGGTCGATTGAATTCAAGGATGTCTTGGATCTATTAATGCACGTTTTATACCGGATTTCTGTAAGCGTTTAGCACTGATTTCTTGTAATAAACTGTTAAGCAGTTTACACTATGTGGCTGTTTTAGCTTTCCTTCATGGGCCCTACTTAAGTAAATGTTACAATCAGCCATGACCGTACCGCTACCTGCAATACAATAGAGGAAGCTGACTGGATCTTATATACTTGCATATCACGCCTGTCTAAACTCTTATAATTTGAAGTCCAGACCTCTGGTAAGGAGGCATTTTATATCAATATCGATGGAGGCGCACTTGGGTGATCAAAACGCTCATCAATTATACTCAATGTTACTAGATGTTTATCAAGGAATTCATCTGCACTATCTAGAACAGAACCAGTTGTTCACACTTTATGGACACTAGTCTATTCAATATCTATGTTTAGCGTGGCAATATTTTTTTTATTCTTTCACGTTTATCATGATTGGTCCTGTTGTGTTGTTGCCAGCAGCTTGCACTTTTAAATTTTGTGTGTATACCTGTGCAATACTTTTTTTTGCTTACATTGTACATCAGCACAGCACCTTGCTGTAGATTGCCATAAATGACGTGTACATTTTGTACACTTCAAAGCTTTTTTTTTTCCTGTAAAAAGGGATCCGTGTGATGCGCTGGAGCGCACACCACATTTCCCCCTACCGGAGCCACCAAAGGACAGCTGCCAGAATGCCAGCAGCTGTCTACTGTAGTGTGAACACGTCCTAACTTCACTCCAGTATGTGGGTTCTACATTTTTATGTAGCAAGCAATGCAGAGTAACATAAACAGAGGGGAGATTGGTCTGTGTTCTGCACTGTACCCAGAACCCTGTACCTGGAATTTACTGGTGCTACAGATCCTACAGTATGACTAAAACAGAATTTATGAATGGTGAGAGTGGACCTAGCAATCATCTGCTCACCCTCCATTCATTGATCCCGTTTAATCCATAGAAGCTGTAGTAACAAGCAAAAAAGCATCTCTAGATATGGTAGTAGATTTTTCTCAAAGTGGCTTTTCTGGCCTTGAGTAATGTAGGAATGACAAGAGTATAATATTTCCCTGTTCTTCAAGAACTGGGGCTTCAACTGCTGTTAAAGATAGACTGAGAAGCAAAATTGTACAGGTAAAAGAGAGCAGGTCTGACCCATTTGACCTCGTGTACCAGGTTCTTCTTTTCCACTATTTTGTGGAGCAGTTGAGAAAAAATTCACACTGGAGGGAAGGCATATATTAACCTGAAGCAAGTTCTTGGGATTACTGGAGCTTCGGATGCCAGTGTTAGAAGATCCTTGTCCTGGCCACAAATTGGGGAAACTTGTTGTTGAACCTGGAGGCCAGGTTATCCACATCTGTGACCCCATTGAAGATGTCCAGATGAAAGCACCATTCCCTTTGGTCCAGATGATACTGGCTGAGGAATTCTATCCACGTCGGGATGTGAACAGCAGACCATGCTGGGCAGAGCTTTTCCACCCAGGAGATGATCAGACTTGCATCCTTCAAGGCTGTCTGGCTCCTGGTTCCCCCCTTATGATTGAGATCTGTGGTAATGTCTGATTGCATCCTGACTGGGTGTCCCTGTAGAAGGGTGCCAAAGGGTAGAGCCAAGTTCATTGATCTGGGTTTTAAGAGGTTGACGTGCAGCTTTACTTCTTTGGGTAACTAGATTCCCTGAACTATGAGAAATTGAAACAGTCACCCAGCCTGTGAGGTTGGAATCTGTTTTTACCACCTTCCATGGGGTGGTGGGAGAAAAGACTCTCTCATTTCCAATGATGAATCGGTAATCTACCAAGCCAGGGTGTCCCTTGCTTGGCTGGAGAGAGGCATTGGGAAATCGAGAGATGGAGAGTGTTTGGTCGAGGCCAATAGAAGTGTTGAAAGGGCCTTTTGTGTAACCGAGCGAAGGGAAAAGCTTCAAAAAACGGAGTTACTTACCGGTAACATCCTTTTCCAGGAATCTTTCAGGACAGCACCATAGAGAGACACCGGCTCCTCCCCTCTTAGGAAACACCGCCTTCCAATTCAATATTTAAATCTCATCCTCCCAACGGCCCCTCAGTTCTTCACGAGTTCCTCCGGCCAGCTGGGGAGACACAAGAATACGTCATACAAATCTTTATCTTACCTGACGTTCTCATGCGATGAGTTCTCATAGATAATCAATAACCTGGGTGGGTACTAGTGCTGTCCTGAAAGATTCCTGGAAAAGGATGTTACCGGTAAGTAACTCAGTTTTTCCCCATTCATCTTTCAGGACAGCACCATAGAGAGGATAAGCGAGCACCTTACCTTAGGGAGGGACTACTGCCTGCAGCACCTTACGCCCAAAGGCTTGGTCTTTGGCTGACAGCAGGTCCAGTCTGTAATGCTTCACAAACGTGGAAAAACTGGACCACGTTGCTGCTCTACAGATCTGCTCCGGAGAAGCACCAGCCCACTCTGCTTGAGAAGTTGCCACTGCCCTGGTGGAATGTGCTTTAATACCCTCCGGGGGCTCCAAACCCCCGACTACATAGGCCTGGCTAATGGCCAACCTTAACCATCTGGCTATTGATCGTTTAGAGGCTTTGAACCCTTTCCTAGCCCCTGAAAATAATACAAAAAAAGAATCGGATTTCCTAAACTGTTTCGTACTATCTAAGTACTGAAGGACGCACCTTCTAACGTCCAGTTTGTGAAAAATACGCTCCTGTTCCCTCACAGGATTCGAACAGAAGGTAGGTAAAATAATTTCTTGGCCCCTATGAAAACTAGAGGCCACTTTTGGCAAAAAGGCCGGATCCGTTTTAAAAACCAAACGGTCCGGAAAAACTTGAAAAAAAGGCGCCCTAATAGAAAGGGCTTCGAGTTCACTTACTCTCCTTGCTGTGGTGATCGCCACCAAAAACACCGTTTTGAGGGTGATCAACTTCAAGGTACAGGATTCCAATGGCTCAAAAGGATCCCCTGTAAGAGACTGTAAAACTAAGGAAAGATCCCACACTGGGAATGGGGAACTTTTAACAGGCCTCTGTCTGCCTAAAGCTCTAAAAAACCTAGCTACCCAAGGATCTATAGCTAGCGGCTTTTCCAGGAAAACGCTTAGTGCCGATACCTGTCCTTTCAAGGTGCTAAGGGCTAATCCTTTGTCCGCTCCTGCCTGCAGAAACTCTAATACTGCTACAGAACTTCGTACATCGAAGGAGCTTTCTGTGCACCAACTGTTAAAGCGTTTCCACACCTTTAGGTAAATGGCTTGCGTCTCTCTTTTCCTGCAATTTAGGAGAGTTGTTACTAGCCGATCCGAGAAACCTTTGCCCTTCAGCAATTCTTCCTCAGTAGCCACGCTGCGAGGTTCCATCGCTCCACCTGAGGGCAACAGATTGGGCCTTGAGAGAGAAGATCCTCCTGGATAGGCAGAATCCAGGGAGGTTCCACTGTCAGACTCTTCAAGAGAGAGAACCACGGCCTCCTTGGCCAGTGTGGTGCTATCAGAATGAGGGTTGTGTCTTCTGACCGAAATTTTCTTAGAACTGCTGGAATCATTACGGGAGGGGGGAAGGCATAACACCTTGAGAAACGCCAGCTCTGAGCTAGTGCATCCACCCCGGCTGCTCCGTCCCATCTGCTTAGGGAAAAGAACAGACGAGCTTTTGTATTTGCCTTTGAGGCGAAGAGATCCACAGAGGGAACCCCCCACTCCCGAGTAATCATCTCGAAGATGTCCTGGTTCAAGACCCAGTCGCCTTCCTTCAGCATTTTTCTGCTCAGAAAATCTGCCACTTGGTTCTGCTCCCCCTTCAGATGGATTGCAGAAAGAGAGAGAATGCTCCCTTCGGCCCACCTGAGGATGGATTCTGCCAGACCCCACAAGGATTTGCTCCTGGTTCCCCCTTGCCTGTTGATGTAGGCCACTGCTGATGAGTTGTCCGAACGGACCCTCACATGCTGCCCCAGGAGTTCTTTCTGAAAAGCTCTGAGAGCCAACTCTATTGCTCTCAGTTCCCTCCAGTTCGAGGACTTCTTTGCGTCTTCTTTTTCCCAGGTGCCTTGCATCATCTTGGAATCTAGGTGTGCTCCCCACCCTGTGCCGCTCGCATCGGTCGTAACCGTTCTGGACACTGGAAGAACCCACTCCAGGCCCTGTGAGAGATTGGACTCTTTCCTCCACCACCAGAGGGACCTTTTGACCTGACTTGGCACAGATATAAGGGAGTCCAGAGATGCTGGACTGTGGTCCCAGACACTCAGAATAAACAGCTGTAGGGGGCGAAAGTGCAGCCCTGCCCACTGAACTGCCGGAAGCGTGGAAGTCAGTAAGCCCAGTACTGACATTGCTTTCCTTACTGAGATCTGACTGCTGCCCTGGAGCAGTACTATTGCTCTGTCCACCTTCTGGATTTTTTCTGCTGGAAGGAACACTCTTTGTTTTGTCGAATCCAGTACATAGCCCAGGAAGGTGACCTTTTGGGCCGGAACCAAACTGGATTTTTCCAGGTTCAAGAGCCATCCCAGGTTTTCTAAGCTGTCTCTTGCTACCTGAAGATCCTGGTACAACTGCTCCGGGGAAGGAGCAAACAGGAGTAGGTCGTCCAGGTACGCGACTACAGAGATGCCTCTGAGCCGCAAGAAAGCCAGGACCTCCACCATCACTTTGGTGAAGATGCGGGGGGAAGAGGATAGTCCAAAGGGGAGTGCTTTGAACTGTAGATGAAACGTTCCTTCCCCAGTTTTCACTGCCAGTCTGAGAAACCTCTGGTAACTTTCTGCGACTGGAATGTGCAGATAAGCGTCCTTTAAGTCTATTGACGCCATGAAGCAATTTGGGGGAAGAAGCGCTTTCACCGAATAGATAGAATCCATCCGGAATTTTCTGTAGGCAACTGAGACATTCAGAGGCTTCAGATTCATGATAAGCCTGAATTTTCCCGAAGGCTTGCGGACCACAAAAATGTGGGAGTAAAAGCCTCTGCCTGTCTCCTCTACAGGAACCCTCACTATCACCTCTTGTTCCTCTAACTCCTGTAGGGAGGATAGAAGAGCTGACGCTTTCTCTGCACACTTTGGCAGCTCGGTGACCAGAAGTCTGTGCTGAGGAGGTTCTGAGAACTCTAGCTGGTAACCTCTTCTTATGATCCCTAACACAAACTGGTTGGAGGTGATCATCTCCCATTGTGGGAGGAAGGTCCCCAATCTTCCTCCCACCGTGGTTACCCCGTCATTGGGTCTTCTTGGGCTGTTCAGGAGGGCGAAAAATCGCCCCTCCCCGCCCCTTGCCCTTCTGCCCCCAAGCTTTTTTCTGCCGCTCTCCTTTTGGGGCTTCAAACTTTCTCTGAGGGCGGAACTTTCTTTTAGCCTGCTCCCCAAATTTCTTTTTAATGGGAAAGGCCTTTTTCTTATCGGCCGTCCGGTCTAAAACGGTCTCTAAACCTGGGCCAAACAAGAGATCTCCTGTGAGGGGAATTCCATAGAGTTTAACTTTAGACGCGCTGTCTCCTTGCCACGTCTTAAGCCATAGGGCCCTTCGAGCCGAATTAGTGAGGGCTGAAGACCTTGCGGACATGCGCACTGATTCGGCGGAGGCGTCCGCAATATACGCTACACCCTTAAGTAGCATGGGGAAGGAAGCCAAAATAGTCTCTTTTGGCGTTCCTGCCTCAATATGCGCCTTTATCTGCGTAAGCCAATATTCCATATTACGGGCCACTACTGTGACCGCCATGGCAGGCTTAAGGTTTCCCTGTGATGAATCCCAGGACTTCTTTAAGAGAGAGTCCATCCTTCTGTCCATGGGGTCTGCAAGAACCTCCATGTCCTCGAAGGCCAGATCTATTTGCCTGGAAACCTGAGAAAAAGCAGCATCCAGCCTAGGGGTCTTATTCCAGACTAGAGACTCCCCTTCTGAAAAAGGAAACCTTCGCTTCAAAGCCCTTGAAAAGAAAGGTTTTCTCTCAGGATCTTTCCATTCATTCTTTATGGCCTCAACCAATACATCATGGACTGGGAAATCCTTCCTTTTTTGTTCCCCAAGACCTTTGTACATTTGGTCATGGAGCGATAACGCCTTCTTTTCTTCCTGAATTCCCAAAGTGGTGTGAATAGCTCCCAAGAGCTCCTCCACTTCGTCCAGGGAAAGCTTATAGCGAGAAGTTTTTGTGGATTCCCCATCCACCTCCTCCACATCCGATTCCCTTTGAGAATCTGAAGCGGTGCTATCTGGCTCCTCCTCAATTTCCACTCTGGAGCCCCCTGGTCTCTCTCCACTAACAGAGGGAGTATCCACTGGGCTAGGTGTAACACTCTGCTGCACTGGTAAAGGACTGCTTTGGGCCTGCGGCAACTGGAAGCTAGAAAAGAGTGCTTTAAAGGACTGAAAGGTGCTAGAAAGCTCCTTGACGGATGCAGCAAGATCTGTACCCTGTTCTGCTGCCTGTTCCCTGACTAATCCATCAATGCACTCCTTGCAAAGTGCCTTGGTCCAGGAATCCCCCATACTAACTCTACAAGAGGGGCATTTTTTCTTTGAACCATGAGGCGACTTGCTTTTCTCTGTGGCTTTCTGAAAAAGAAAGAGAGAGAGAGTCGCCATAAATGCCCAATCCCACCAATGCTTTTACAGAGGACCACCAGGAGTGCCCCCCTCAGGACCAACCACCACCAGGGTCCCAGACACACTCCCCTTCCCCCCGACCACCAGTGAGGGGAGAACACCCGTGAAGCTATCGGGATTTAGGTAAGGGAACACCACCCCAGGGTTCCACTTACCTTAGCATGGCTGGTGCTACTGTCTCCTGGAGCAGTTCTAGAGACCTCTGTCTCCGACATGTCCGCTGAGGATGGTGGTCGATCGTTTCCCCCGACAGCTGACTCTACAGCAAAACAAGAGGGTCGCACCAGCCGAACGCTCGGTCCGTTTTCTTTCCCCGCGTCCGGAACCGGAAGACGCGTAATCGTCGGAAGTGCCCGCCCTCGCCGGAACTGACGTCACCCGTCATCCGACCCGGCCATAGAGCTTCAGAAGCTGGCTGCCTGAACAAGCAGGAGAGACTCAGGCACTTCCCACAGCGCCCCCCTGGGCAGAAGAAATACGGACCCCCTCAGCTGTCTCTTTCGCCAAGAGAAGCTGAGGCGCGCCAATTCAGTTTAAAAACAGGTAAGAATGGCTTCCCCAGCCTTTACCTGACTGAAATAAAAAATAATAGAGGGAAAGAGCTAGAGAGACCCGACTCCCCCCTCTTCCACAGACAGATTCTTTGGCTTCAGCCTCCCTGACTGATCCGCCTCGGTTCCCAAGCAGTGTCTCCCCACCGGAGGAAACACCTGAACTGAGGGGCCGTTGGGAGGATGAGATTTAAATATTGAATTGGAAGGCGGTGTTTCCTAAGAGGGGAGGAGCCGGTGTCTCTCTATGGTGCTGTCCTGAAAGATGAATGGGGAAAAAAAGGCAAACATGAGGCTTAGAACTCATTGAGAATCCCACAGAGGGATGACTTTTTGATCTTAAGGTCAGAGCACAAGGCTTTAGAAAGAGAGGCTTGTTTAGCGAAAGGAAGACCCATGGCTTGAGCGCTTCTAGGATGAGAATGTGTATAGCCTTTGGACGTTTACAGTCAGTTGTGAGGAAGATAAATCTTTCAGAAGAAGGTTGTCTAAGTACCCAAATGCCACGCATTTTTAGAACAGCAAAAAGATGTGCAAGCACCTTTGTGAACTTTATGAATACACTGGGGGCAGATGATAGGCTGAATGACAGTGTGACAATTAGGAAGTGTTTGTATCCTACTACAAAGTGCAGAAAGTGCTGATGAGGAGGGTAAATGGAGGTAGGCATCTTGAATGTCTACTCATGCCAGGTATTCAGCATAGTCTCAGAGAGGCTAAAAACTGACCTTGCAGATTCCATGCAAAACCTGTTTACACAAAAGGTACTTGTTTAGGGATTTTAAGCCCATGAGGGGAGCAAGGGTACCCCTTCATTGTGCACCAAAATGAAGGCCCCCCGAAACATGTTGGCCCCTTTTATGCTATGACTCAATCATTAAAATTACTTTGTGCTCTCATTGGGTTGTATGTGCGTGGATTCTCAACTCTGGGTCCTTTCCTTTTTTCCTGAGGGGAGTCCCTATTTTATGAAGTGCAGCTGAACCAGAGCCAGCGTGCCCTGTGACAATTCCAGTGATCCTTAAAAAATCTGAATCCAGCGACCCGTTTGTTCTGTTGTCCTCACCAAAGAGACATCCTTCTTCAAAGGGCTTATGAGTGAGGCGTCTTTAACAGGCAACTTCAGCTGCCTAGGCTTTCCGCATAAGATTGTGCCTATATTGACAGGAATAAGAGCAATTCTGGAAATTTGTGTTGTGGCATGTTCTGGCGCATCAACACAGAAAAGTAAGGCAGTGTCTGCAGGTGCTCTGTTAGAGTTTTGTCCTGAAAGACAGGATCCTGAGTGCCCTAGTCCAATTAGCTGTTTGATACACATAGGTTGCAACAAATCCTGTTGCAGGCCTGGACCTGCAAGTATGAAGAAAAGCATCTCATATGTTCTGTCTGCAGAATCATGAATGAAGGAACATCTTCTATAGGCACATTAAGATAGCATAGGGAAGATGCATATACAGAGAGATAGGATTGCTGCACACCCCGGATAATGTATAATGGGAAGGTTCCCCCAAAGGGGTTTATTTTTAGCAGCGAGGTATGTGGATATCGCAAATTTCAAAGATTTTGATAAAATTATTTAATTAGTTTATTAGCAATATATATATATATATATATATATATATATATATATATATATATATATATATATATATATATATATATATATATATATATAGTTTCCCAAAACAAAGACCAACAGATGAACCCCACTCCATGCGACTTGCAAGGAGTCACACGCTAAGGCCCACGAGGCCTGCCATGTGGAAAGGGGCCGACACCTACAGCAGAATTCCAGAGCATCAATACAGGCGGTATATATAAAGCAAAAAATACTTTATTACAATTATTTGAAGTGATTAAATGTACAATTTTTAATTTATATTTGTATATTAATTCGATTTTTTGTGGCTTAGTCGGACAAGTGTGCCAAAGAGCAATTAATGGAGTGAATAGATTAGTGGAATTGTTTGAATGAAAAAAGAAAAAGAGTGAAGCTGTGATGAAATGTAGACTTTTGGAAATGTTGCCCAAAAGGTGGGCTAGATGAAAGCATTAGTGCGTAAGTGAAAGAGGGCAAGGGTGACCAAAATGTGGGGCATGGTGGGAACATGGAATAAGATGTGAAAAAGTAAGGGAAAGAAAGGGAGGGAAAGGAAAAACCAGGAAGAACGGGGATAACAGAGAGACAATGGCAAACACCAAAGGTGAAGGATAAACAATGTGATGGATGAAAAGAAAAGGAGATAGTCATACTCAGGGGATAGTATACCTCCTGGTCTGCAAATGCAAAGCCTACTACATAGGCAAGACCAAACAAGAGTTTTGGAAACGCATGTCCCAGCATCTCTATAGCATGCGTATAGGGAATCCCCATCTCCCAGTTGGTCGACATGCTGCACTTGTCCATGGTTATAAAGGTACCAAAGATCTCCTTCACCGCACTCGATCGGGTACACATTCCCGATCAAGGCGGCGATTGGAACAAAACTTTGCTCCAATTAGAGCAAAGATGGATCTTTAGACTACATGGCACCTCATAGCCTGGATTGAACGAATCTATTTCATTCGCCCCCTTTCTCAGAGGGTTCTCCTCTGGTAAAACACAATAATATATTATCCCACCTTACTGGTGTAATTATATAACAATATTACCATCATTATTTTATTTTATTTTTGTTATACGTTGATATCAGTTATGATTTACTGCTTGATATCATTGGACAATTCTGTGTGACCTCTATGTTCCTTTCTACTACTTCAATACTGTATTTGCTAATTGTTTTTTACTGTATATGTATTTACTGTGGGCAATCATCATTCTATGTGCCTATTGGCATCTATGTATGTTATGATCACACTCTTAAAACAATACGTACATTACCGCAAAAAATTGCACTTTATTGAGTTCTATCTCTTCCCTATATTTATTCCCATTTTGTATATAAATGTTTCCCTTTCCTTTTGTCTTCCAGGCTTCTGTATGCCGCTGGTCATGGGCTGCCTGCGGTAGTTTTGATTTCCACTTCATGCGCCTTCCCGGCAGGGGTGGGGGCTATTTTCTACTGGCTCCCATCTTTCCTAGACGTGCGCCTCCCTTTGATCACGTTCGCCAGTGTTTTCCCCAGCCGGCGGCGTCCCCCATCACCTCCGGGCGCTGAGTGCATGCGTGATGGCCACGCGGGTGTGTACTGATGTCATGTTTCTGACGGAGGTGACGACAGCGGTCGGGGATTTCCGCCCTTCGGAACGCCGAGGGAGCCACACGCGGCCGCATGAGGTGGCCATTGATCCCTCGCGGCCTGTCAGGTAAGTGGGAGGGTCACCTGCGGTGTGTTCCAATGATGAGGTTGCGATCAGCGGTCACTATATAAACTACGAGATGTTGGTTGAGCTGGCAGATGACCATCTCACATCCTGCTTTTGGACGGTTGGACGCGTGCCATTTTACTTCTGTGGCAGTAAGTACGTCATGCCTATACTCTACTCTCACTAGTATGGCTCCATTTTCACTAACTTTGTATCAATCCTCACAATTTTTATCACTAGACTTAATTATTTATCACTAGACTTAGATTAATTATCTGTTACCGTCCAAGAGGCTGTTTTTCAGAGCATTCTCACCTTGGGGTACCTGGCACATTCTTCCAGTTCAAGGTACCCTTAACTAAACTATTTTACTTTTATTTTATTTTAATTTTATCACGTTCTCATTGAGCAACATTATATCCACATTTTCTTCCTTTATTCCTCTCAATTGCGCTGGCCTTCTTGCTTCACTCCAGCGTTCACTTTTTTACACACTATTCCCACCTGCAATCTTGCTTTACTTATTTTTAGTTCAGTGTTTTCTATTTGTATATTTCCTTAGCACTTTTTTTCCTTATTTGATCCTTTTCTTCAGCACTTTTATAATTTCTTCTCTTTTTTCTTAATTACTTTCACGTGCAGCCTCCTTCCCCATTCCCTTCTATTTTCCTATCCACTTTCTATCCTGCACTTCACCTTCACCCCCCATTTCCCCACGTGTCCCTTTTTCTTTTTCTCCCTTTCCTTTGTACCCCCCTTCTTTTCTCCTTTTCTTTTCATCCATCACGGTGTTTATCCTTCACCTTGGGTGTTTGCCATTGTCTCTGTTATCCCCGTTCTTCTTCCTGGTTTTTCCTTTCCCTCCCTTTCTTTCCCTTACATCTTATTCCATGTTCCCACTGTGCCCCCACACTTTGGTCACCCTTGCCCTCTTTCACTTATGCACTAATCCTTTCATCTAGCCCACCTTTTGGGCAACATTTCTAAAGTCTACATTATCTCACAGCTTCACACTCTTTTTTCATTCAAACAATTCCATTAATCTATTCACTCCACTAATTGCTCTTTGGCACGCTTGTCTGACTATGCCACGAAAAAACTAATATACAAATATAAATTTAGAATCATACATTTAATCACTTCAAATAATTGTAATAAAGTATATTTTGCGTTATATATATACCGCCTGTATTGATGCTCTGGAATTCTGCTGCAGGTGTTGGCCCCTCTCTGTATGGCGGGCCTTAGCTTGTGACTCCTTGCAAGTTGCATGGAGTGGGGTTCATCTCTGCCCCGTGGTGCCCTCTGCCTTGTCGGCATGCAGAGTTGTCTGTTGGTCTTTGTTTTGGGAAACTTTTGGTTGGGAAATCCCCTCCGTGTGTATATATAAACAACCTTTTGCGCTTATGTGATCATTCCTGCGTTTTTTCCATTCGACATACTAAATGTGATGTTTTCCCTACAGCAAATTAATCCTCTGAAGAAGACCCCAATGAATCGGGTCAAAACGCCTCATATTTTGTCTTGTCCAATCAGGGGAGAGAGGACGCGGGGCTCAGTGTCTGAATGGACACACTGAGCGGTTACTCGGCTCTAGTGCCCCAATCGGAAGCTGCTTACTGTGGGGTTACTCGATAGATGGGAGGGGCCAGGAGCAGCAAAGAGGGAGCCGAGAAGAGGAGAATTCGGGCTGTGCAAAACCAACTGCACGGGGGAGGGAAGTATAACATGTTTGTTATTTATTTATTTTATAAACAAGACTTTACAATCACTTTAAGATTGAGACAGCAGGGTCTACTACTGGAACAGTTCACTTTTTAGTATTCTTTTACCACTGAGAAAAGCTAGACAATGATTCTCACGGGGATGCAAACCTTTTCAGGAGAAACAATTGTCACATTTACTCATCCTTTTGTTCAATGTGGAATGTTTTTTTTTAGATGTTGCTGGTCTCTTAGTATCCATAGGGGCCTGGCAGGAATGAGGAGAATCAACTGCAACTCTACCAAGGTCTTTTGCACACAGCAGAAATTACCATATCTCCACTGGCAAGCACATGGCGTGAAGTCATAGCATCAGGTACACGAGAGGTTAGGGGGTAAGAAATCTTCCACAGGGCAAGCGACTATTGGTTCAAGAATTTAACATTTTTCCAAATTAAAACCTGCACATCTGTGACATTTTGGGGAACAATTACGTACAACTAAATTTTCTTGAATTCTTTCACAGGTGCCTGACAGCAGCCAGCAGCATAGGAATCCCAACAGTGAATGATTTTCCAAAATAAGTTCTTGTTTATCTGCTATTACAGTTTTGATTCAAATGCAAAATTGCCTCAGTGGAGTTCTTTTTAATGAGAGAGAAGAATGCAGCGCTCTCCGGATGCACTGCTTGTAATGTAACGAGAAGAAAAAGAAAAAAAGGGGGGGGGGGGATTGGGTTGGCAGGGGGAAACACACAGGGCTGGGTTACAGGCACAAAGAAAATTTGGTCTGGTGTCCTTTTCCCAAAACTAAAATATAGTGTAAGATGAAGCTTGCTTTATATTAATCAACTTACTTTTTTTTTTTTTGCAAATTTGGAACATCTTAATCTTTCTGTAGGTTTTCTGATGTAATAAGAAGCTTTGACCCACGTCATCATTAGTTGCAAGGGAAAGTGTTTTTTTTCTTCAGATGCTCAAATTATTTTTATGATTATGGTGAGGAGATGAATAATGTATATTGCACAAACAAGGGGACTACTAATCTTACTTTTCCTTCTGTCCGATCAATCACACAAAATAATACTAACAGCTGGTCTCAACAATCCCTCATCTATTGCACTAGAAGAGACATGTGGGATGTGGAAAAACATCTATATTCACCTATGTGGCTGCAGCATCGATCCAATGCTTCAGCTGTCCCCCACCAGCTCCAAGACAGAGAACTGAGCAATTACATGACCATTGATCGCTCACTTCTGTCTTCACTAAGCAGAGAGCTGTGACTGTCAAGTCACCAGCTCTCTGCTCTGCCCCTCCAGCGCTCACTGGAGCAGTAAGCTGAAGAGGGGGGCGAGAGGAGCTTGCTCAAGCTCTCAGCAGTGCACTAAGAGGCTTAGCTAGTTGCTGGCCGGGCATCTGATGCCAACATTAAAGTTGGGATCCTTGCAGAGCCTGGACTGGCACTGTGATGTTAGCTAAATCAGGGGCACAGGAGTGTAAGACTAAGTGCACTCCTGTGAATTGCATGAGACATATGGCCAAAAAAAGCTTTTCTCCTTTAATGTGGTTCTTGTGAGAATGGGTGACATTGCAGAAGTAGGAGGCATAGGCTCAGTCTAACCCAACTACCACATGAAAAACTGTTCCACAAAGATAACCGAGGGCCTATTTGCTTTAACCACTTCATGTCTTTACCTTTTAAATAGCTTTTTTTTTTTCTCTGGTTCCTTCAGGCTATCAATTAAGGAGGGTGGTTAATTGCTCACAGGTGCCTATATAGCTCTGTGTAGGACTCATTCTGAGCGTGCTCAGTCTAAGGCTGTGGAACTTTGTGTAAGTGGAACTGGTATAAGTGGGAGTTAGAAACCAGAGGGAGAGTGAACAAGTCTTGCTTTTTGTTTGCTGGGCTGCATTTTTGGGGCTTTTCCTTTTAGTTTTTCAATCACCTTTTTCTGTCACTTTTTAAATAGCTTTTTTTTTTCTCAGGTTCCTTCAGGCTATCAATTAAGGGGGGTGGTTAATTGCTCACAAGTGCCTATATAACTCTGTGTAGGACTCATTCTGGGCGTGCTCAGTCTGAGGCTGTGGAACTTTGTGTAAGTGGAACTGGTATAAGTGGGAGTTAAAAACCAGAGTTTAAAACAGGAGGTTATAACAGGGGTCATAGTACCTGTGTAGTGTGAGTACCTGAGTGTTTTCTGAGTAGTGTGTGGATCGTTAGTACTTGTGTATTGTGTACTGTATACTTGAGTATTGCGAGTGCACGTAGGTCTGCGACTGTTCTGCGATTGCACGTAGGTCTGTGAGTACCTGGGTATTGTCTTGTTGTGTACCTGTGTATTGTCTTGAGTATTAGTGCCAGGAAGCTAGCTGTTAGGTAATTTGGACAGGGTAAAATCCCCAAATCCTCACTAAATTTAATAGGTACGATGCTCGGCGGGTGTGGAGAGGCGACTCTTTGTACATCTTGCTGCATGTATGCGTTCCTTGATCATCCGATCGAGGGCGAATACTGCTGTGCAAAATGTAAGCACATTGTTTCCCTGGAAGCCCAGGTTCTGAATCTGGGGAAGCAACTGTCAGCACTGAGAAGTCCCTCCATACTAAAGGAGGGCCAGGAACGTACACGGCAGGGGCCGGCACAGAGGCGGGTGGAGACAAAGAGGTGCAGGCACTAGCAAAGAGTAGATGGGTGACAGTCAGCAGGGGTAGAGGGGGAAGTGCCAGGGAGGCCGATCCAGGACTGGAGCATCCCAATAAGTACGCTCCATTGAGTGACATTGGTGAAACCAGTCAGGGACCAGCACTGCTGGAGCTGAGGGACTCTCCTAGCTGCCAAGGGGAGAACTCCTCCAGTGAGGGGGGGCAGCAAAGGGAAAGGAAAGACAGATTCTGATGGTAGGGGACTCAATTCTTAGAAGGACAGAGAGGGCAATCTGTAACCAAGACCTGAAGCGCCAAACAGTATGTTGTCTACCGGGCGCTCGGGTTCGGCACATCACGGATCTTGTGGACAGATTACTGGGAGGGGCTGGGGAAGACCCGGCTGTCATGGTGCACGTTGGCACCAATGACAAAGTCAGAGGCAGATGGAGTGTCCTAAAGAACGATTTTAGGGACTTAGGAGCTAAATTGAGGAAAAGGACCTCCAAGGTAGTATTCTCAGGAATACTACCGGTACATTGAGCCACACCAGAAAGGCAGAGGGAGATTAGGGAAGTAAACAAGTGGCTGAAGAGCTGGTGTAGCAAGGAGGGGTTTGGGTTCCTGGAGGACTGGGCCGACTTCTCAGTCGGTAACCGGTACTATAGAAGGGACGGACTGCACATAAATGAGGAGGGTGCAGATCTGCTGGGAATGAAGATGGCCAAAAAGTTAGAGGGGTTTTTAAACTAGGCGATGGGGGGGGAGGGTCCAGAGACAGATAGCCAGCGCGGAAGATATTCCAGAGGGTAGTATTGGGGGCATTAGTGGTAGGTTAACCAAAGCACAAAAACACAAGGTGAGTATAGTACCACTACCAAGTCCTAGTTGCAATCTCGAAACACCCAATACGAGGACAATATGCGACCGGTATAAACTATGTGGCATGTTAACCAATGCCAGGAGCATGGCGGACAAGATGGGTGAACTAGAGATACTGTTGTACAAGGAGGATTTGGATTTTGTGGGAATTTCAGAGACCTGGTTCAACAGCTCTCATGATTGGCTGGCAAACATTCAAGGGTATACCCTATACCGCAAGGATAGAGAGGGGAAAAAAGGGGGAGGGGTATGCCTATATATCAAGAATAATGTACAAGCGAATGTGAGAGATGACATCACTGAGGGAGCTAGAGAGGAGGTGGAATCCTTATGGGTAGAGCTCCAAAGGGATGAAGCTAAGGGGAAAATAATACTGGGAGTATGCTATAGGCCCCCTAACCTGAGGGAGGAAGTGGAGACGGATCTCCTATCACAAATTGGATTAGCAGCAAGGATGGGAAGTGTTATCATAATGGGGGATTTTAATTATCCAGACATTGACTGGGCGGAGGGAATCGCGCATTCATTTAAGGCTCGCCAGTTCCTTAATGTCTTGCAGGACAATTTTATGGGTCAGATGGTAGACGCACCAACTAGAAATAAAACATTACTGGATCTACTGATTACCAACAATACAGACCTGATCACGGATGTGGAAATACGGGGCAATTTAGGTAACAGCGATCACAGGTCAATTAGTTTCAGTATAAATCACACAAATAGGAAACATAAAGGGAACACAAAGTCACTGAATTTCAAAAGAGCCAACTTCCCTAAACTACAAACCTTGCTAAAAGGCATAAATTGGGATAAAATATTAGGAACAAAGAATACGGAGGAGAGATGGGTTTGCTTTAAGAGCATATTAAATAAGGGCATTAGCCAATGTATCCCATTGGGTAATAAATTTAAAAGAGCGAACAAAAATCCTGGATGGCTTAACTCCAATGTAAAAATGCATATAAAAGCAAAGGAGAAGGCCTTCAAAAAATACAAGGTTGAGGGATCATCCTCAGCATTCAGACTTTATAAAGAATGCAACAAGAAATGTAAGGGTGCAATTAGGACGGCTAAGATAGAACATGAAAGACACATAGCGGAGGAGAGCAAAAAAATCCCAAGAAATTCTTTAAGTATGTAAACAGTAAAAAAGGGAGGACAGACCATATTGGCCCCATAAAGAATGAGGAAGGACATCTGGTTACAAATGATGGGGAGATGGGAAGGTATTGAATTTACGCTTCTCCTCAGTCTTCACGAGTGAATCGGGGGGCTTCAGTAACCAAAACTGGGGGAATCTAGGATGGAAAAGGACCTGGGGGTCCTAGTAGATGATAGGCTCAGCAATGGCATGCAATGCCAAGCTGCTGCTAATAAAGCAAACAGAATATTGGCATGCATTAAAAGGGGGATCAACGCAAGAGATAAAAGGATAATTCTCCCACTCTACAAGGCTCTGGTCCGGCCGCACCTGGAGTATGCTGTCCAGTTCTGGGCACCAGTCCTCAGGAAGGATGTACTGGAAATGGAGCGAGTACAAAGAAGGGCAACAAAGCTAATAAAGGGTCTGGAGGATCTTAGTTATGAGGAAAGCACTGAACTTATTCTCTCTGGAGAAGAGACGCTTGAGAGGGGATATGATTTCAATTTACAAATACTGTACTGGTGACCCCACAATAGGGATAAAACTTTTTCGCAGAAGAGAGTTTAATAAGACTCGTGGCCACTCATTACAATTAGAAGAAAAGAGGTTTAACCTTAAACTACGTAGAGGGTTCTTTACTGTAAGGACGGCAAGGATGTGGAATTCCCTTCCACAGGCGGTGGTCTCAGCGGGGAGCATTGATAGCTTCAAGAAACTATTAGATAATCACCTGAATGACCGCAACATACAGGGATATACAATGCAATACTGACACATAATCACACACATAGGTTGGACTTGATGGACTTGTGTCTTTTTTCAACCTCACCTACTATGTAACTATGTCCAGGCCAATTCTGACATTCCTCTCCTACATATAAAAATGTGCATTTGTTTGCTAGAACACTACTTAGAAACCCCAAAAATTATATATTTTGTAAGTAGAGGCCCTAGAAAATAAAATGGTGGCGTTGCATATT